>NC_134881.1:3463985-3478985 GCF_041734735.1 Babylonia areolata
TGGTGATGATGATGATGATCACGATGATGATGATGATGATGATCACGATCACGATCACGACGACAACAACGACGACGACGACGATAACGACGATGACATTTATATGATGATGATGATGGTGGTGGTGGTGGCGGTCAGTAGTGATACTGGTGGTGATGGTGTTGCTAGTAGAAGACGATGACGACAATGATGCTGATGTTGTCAATGACGATAATAATACGCTTTCTCGCTTCAAGAATGTTTCCATCAAGGGCGACAATGATGCTGATGTTGTCAATGACGATAATAATACGCTTTCTCGCTTCAAGAATGTTTCCATCAAGGGCGACAATGATGTTGATGTTGTTAATGACGATGGTAATACGCTTTCTCGCTTCAAGAATGCTTCCATCAAGGGCGACAATGATGTTGATGTTGTCAATGACGATGGTAATACGCTTTCTCGCTTCAAGAATGTTTCCATCAAGGACGACAATGATGTTGATGTTGTCAATGACGATGGTAATACGCTTTCTCGCTTCAAGAATGCTTCCATCCAAACATTGATGGACGAAACGAATTCAAATGCATTCATTCACGTCATGCAACACAAGGAGTTTAGGCTGTGTTGTGTGATCGACCTTTGCAGCGCTAAAGTCTTGCTCAGCGTAACTAAGAATTTTCTGACGTACGTGAAAATAGCGTAGATTGGGCGGAGTGGAGGGAGGGGCGGGGGGTGGTTATGAACACGTGGCAAACTTGTCACTGCCAACATCGTTTCGATCTACAGCCCCTGGTTCTGAACTGGTTCATCGACTGTTTCCACGCGTCGTGAATGGTTACCCTCAGCAATGGTGGGTTTTTTTTTCCTATCAGTTCAGTTCAGCTCATGTTGATGACATCCGATACCTTCAAAAGCCAGCAGGACTGGACCAATTCGTGGGCCTCCCTTTGCCTGGATCTTCCGTTCATCTCCACTGACCACAAATGATAATTGCTGACACACCAAAAGCAAACAAAACAAAACAAAAAGAACCAATCAGCTTTTTGCGTAAACGAAACAACGACAACAACAACAACAACAAAGTAACCCTTTCGACATTTTACAACACAGGTATAAGATATTCGACATTATCACCCCCAAACAGCAGACACGTTTTAAGCAAACAAAAACAAAAAGAATAATTCAGTTTCTTACGTGAAAGAAATCACAAAAAAATTACCCCAGATACTTGTAAGGTTACCACCCCCACCCCGCGCCCATGCGTCCCCACTCTTTCTCCCTCCCCCCCAGCCTTCCCCAACCTCCCCCTCTCTTGTCTTCTACGGTGAACCTTTTGGACCGTCGTTCTATTCCTCTCAGGGGGGTTCTCAACGGTGGTTGAAATGAAATTTTGTTAAAGTGGCTGACTGAGTGCCTCAGGGTGTGCTGAGTTTGTACTGTAATGATTCACACACACACACACACACACACACACACACACACACACACACCCCACAACACACAACACAACACAACACAACACACACACACACACACACACATACACACACACACACACACACACACACACACCACACATACAATCACATACACAACACACACACACATACACACAACGCACACACACACACACACCACACACAACACAACACCAAACACAACACACACACAGCACAACACACACACACAACACAACACACACACACACACACACACACACACACACACACACAACACAACACAACACACAACACAACACAACACAACACAACACACAGCACAACACACACACACACACACACACACACACACACACACACACACACACACACACACACACACACAGGCGGAGTGAAGACGAGTGTGGGTGCGGTGTTTTAGAAACAAGGACTATGTGGTGAGTGTTCAATGTGTTACTGATCGCTTGGTTGAATCAGATCACACTGCGTACAACCAGATCGATAACAGAGGCCCTTTCGGGGTATTCAAATCAATGCAGAAATTAAGCAGGGGGGAATATGATGCAGGTGAATAGATTTCAATCATGGGGCATCAGTAAGTTGCAATGACATTAATTCCATCCATTCAAAGAACGAAGTGAATATTGTACACCAATATTAATATCATTGACGATTGTGATGATGATGATGGTGATAATGGTGGTGATGACGATGACGACGACGATGATGATTATAATGATGCTGAGGGCGGACAATCTGGTAATTATGGTAAGTATTGTGATGGTCTGACGAGGACAAGAATGATGATAGCGGTGACGATGAAGAGATGAATATGGTAGTAGTGGTGATGATAATGATGATGGTAATGACGACGACGACGACGACGACGGTGATTTATCATTCCTTTATACCTAAGTAACTGCTGCAATTAAAGACACGAGGGGAGCTTTGAAGGCTCAGAGTGGGTGGAACGGCATGTAGGGAAACACTATGAATGGCAACACTTCAGAACTGGTTATGGCAAATGGAGCAATAGAAGGAGAAGCAAAGAACGATTCAATATATGTGTGTGTGTGTTCGGGGGGGTGGGGGGGATATCCAAAGGATAGGCCTCGCCTAAACCTGCCCTGATAGAAACAGGGAAACTGTTTCAGAGCATTGGTGCGCGCGCGCACACACACACACACACACACACACACACACACACACACACACACACACACACACACACACACACACACACACACACACACACACACACACACACACATATATATATATTCATTCGTTCATCAAGAATATAATTACACAAGGCTGCCCTAAGTTCACGCTCAACATTGGTCCTTGTGAAGTCAATAGTCACCCTCGTTTTTTTGTTATTTCTGTTGTTTATTTCTTCTTTTTTCGTTTTTTGTTTGGGTTGTTGTTGTTGATGTTGTTGTTGATTGTTTTATATAGTTATCCTGGTCTTGGTGCGTCAGTATTTTGTCTTGTTCACCACCACTACCACCACCACCAACACCACCACCACCACCTTTGGAATAAACGGTCAATCACCAACGTGCCTTCAGTCCAATCTCAGCACCAGAGATCCCTTGAGTCGTGACTCAGCGCCCAGCTTTCAAAACAACGATGCGGGTCAGAAAGTGATGAGATGTGACCAGCCCGCTGGGAAGAAAGGAGATTTCAGTTTCAGTTTCAGTAGCTCAAGGAGGCGTCACTGCGTTCGGACAAAACCATATACGCTACACCACATCTGCCAAGCAGATGCCTGACCAGCAGCGTAACCCAACGCGCTTAGTCAGGCCTTGAGAAAAAAAAGAAAAAAGGAGAAAGGAGAACAGAGAAAGAAACAGAGAGAAAAGGGGATAAGGATGGGAGGAGGGGTCGGATGGAAATCTAAAGAAAATGGACTTACTAAACGACTGTAGAGGGGTAGGGTTTGAGGAGTTGGGGGGATTGGTGGGGGGGGGGGGAGTGTGTTGAAAAGTTGCTCCCTTTACCTGACCCGTCTGTCGCTGTGGTGGGGGTCCAGCCAGCCATCGGGAGACCTCAGTGGCTGGTGAGGCAAGAAGGGGGTGAGGCTCCTCCGACACTGGCCGGACTGGCAGTCCTCGGCAGACAGCTGACCCGGGGTCACCGTGTGGGTGACGTGGGAGGGCAAGCGTGAACGCCGCGGTGGAAGTAAGTATGATTAGTCGTTAGTCGTTGACTCTGTGGTCGGAGAAAGAAAGAGAGAGAGAGAAAGAGAAAGAAAGAAAAGAAAGAAAGAAAGTAAAAAGTTGACGTTAATGGATGGATGACTACCAAGGTTGAAGGACCCTTCACGTTCCTGTCAGCTTGCCATGGGTGGGGAGGAGGTGGGGGTGTGTGGGGGGGTTAAGGAAGGGGTGGTGGGTGGTGGTGAAGGTGGGGAGGGTTACCTACCGCTGTTGACTTCTGACTGACCTGGGCTTACCTGGCTGTCACGACCTTGAAGGCGTGAAAAAAAGCTGGTGCTGAGTGACAGAGAAGTCTTTCATAATCTGTCTTCTGGGAGGGGGGGCAGAAGAGGTATGAATTGGCTCTGAGTTAATGAGCGCCAGGGAGACCAGATGTGATAACACAAGAAGAAAGGGTCTTCAAGAGAGAAAAGGATTAGCCCCCAAACACCCACTGAGTGCCAACAAAAGTTCGGTTTAAATGAAACCTCATTCGAGAACAACAGATTCAACAAAGAAAGGATTTTCGTGAGAGTGTCAGTCCGAAAAGAGAAGCTACACTGACTGCCCGAATCGACAGAGGAATCAGCATCCTAGAATCAGAAATTCTGACAAATTGACAGATGTGTCTCGTGGTATGTTTTCACAACTGACTGTGCCGGTTGCCACGTTATTCCTGATTTTCTTTCTGCTAAAAACAACAAGCAAACAAACAAAAACAAAACAAATCAAACAAGCAAACAACAAAACAAACCACAGGTTCGAAGCAATATGTTGATGCTGTTGTTGTTGTTGTTGTTTTCTTGTTGTTGATTTAACTCTCTCCATACGAACGGCGAAAGAGACGACGTTAACAGCGTTTCACCCCAATTACCATCATCAAAATATTGCAAGCGGAACGCTCTTATACTGAAGAGGTGAATGTTGACAAAGAATACCACAATTCTGACGACGGAAGCTAAAGGTTGGGTCATTCAGACACCCACTGGACATCCGAGGGGTCTGTGTAGAGGACAAGAGAGGACCGGCCGTACTGGGTGAGTTAAATCCATAGTAACTCAGTGTTGAAGACTGAGACAGCGACAGGCAGAAATGAAAAAAGAAGGAGAACGCACGTAAGAAGAAATAACTGTAATTGCTAAACTGCATTCTTTCTGTTTTCTTTTTTTTCTCTTGTTGTTGTTGGTGTTGAAAGAATCAACACATCACCAGCTTTATGAAAGAACTAGCACATCACAAGGTTTCTGACAGAATCATCACATCACAAGGTTTATGAAAGAACTAGCACATCACAAGGTTTATGAAAGAACTAGCACATCACCAGCTTTATGAAAGAACTAGCACATCACCAGCTTTATGAAAGAACTAGCACATCACAAGGTTTATGAAAGAACTAGCACATCACAAGGTTTATGAAAGAACTAGCACATCACAAGGTTTATGAAAGAACTAGCACATCACAAGGTTTATGAAAGAACTAGCACATCACCAGCTTTATGAAAGAACTAGCACATCACAAGGTTTATGAAAGAACTAGCACATCACCAGCTTTATGAAAGAACTAGCACATCACAAGGTTTATGAAAGAACTAGCACATCACAAGGTTTATGACAGAATCATCACATCACATGGTTTATGAAAGAACTAGCACATCACAAGGTTTATTACAGAATCATCACATCACCAGCTTTATGAAAGAACTAGCACATCACAAGGTTTATGAAAGAACTAACACATCACAAGGTTTATGACAGAATCATCACATCACAAGGTTTATGACAGAATCATCACATCACAAGGTTTATGAAAGAACTAGCACATCACAATGTTTATGAAAGAACTAGTACATCGCAAGGTTATTGAAAGAACTAGCACATAACAAGGTTTATGAAAGAATCAGCACATCACAAGGTTTATGAAAGAACTAGCACATCACAAGGTTTATGAAAGAACTAGCACATCACAAGGTTTGTGAAAGAACTAACACATCACAAGGTTTATGAAAGAATCAGCACATCACAAGGTTTATGAAAGAATCAGCACATCACAAGGTTTATGAAAGAACTAGCACATCACAAGGTTTATGAAAGAATCAGCACATCACAAAGTTTGTGAAAGAATCATCACGTCACTAGGTTTATGAAAGAACTAGCACGTCACAAGGTTTATGACAGAACTAGCACATCACAAGGCTTACGAAAGAATCATCACATCACAAGGTTTATAAAAGAATCAGCACATTACAAGGTTTATGAAAGAACTAGCACATCACAAAGTTTATGAAAGAACTAGCACATCACAAAATTTGTGAAATAATCAGCACATTACAACGTTTGTGAAAGAATCAGCACATCACAAGGTTTATGAAAAAACTAGCACATCACATGGTTTATGAAAGAATCATCACATCACATGGTTTATGAAAGAACTAGTACGTCACAAGGTTTATGACAGAACTAGCACATCACAAGGCTTACGAAAGAATCATCACATCACAAGGTTTATAAAAGAATCAGCACATTACAACGTTTGTGAAAGAATCAGCACATCACAAGGTTTATGAAAAAACTAGCACATCACATGGTTTATGAAAGAATCATCACATCACATGGTTTATGAAAGAACTAGTACATCACATGGTTTATGAAAGAATCAGCACATCACAAGGTTTATGAAAGAACTAGCACATCACAAGGTTTATGACAGAACTAGCACCTCACAAGGTTTATGAAAGAACTAGCACATCACAAGGTTTATAAAGGAATCAGCACATCACCAGGTTTATGAAAGAATCAGCACATCACAAGGTTTATGAAAGAACTAGCACATCACAAGGTTTATGACAGAACTAGCACCTCACAAGGTGTATGAAAGAACTAGCACATCACAAGCTTTATGAAAGAATCAGCACATCACAAGGTTTATGACAAACACATCACATGGTTTATGAAAGAACTAGCACTTCACAAGCCTTATGACAAACACATCACATGGTTTATGACAGAGCTAGCACATCACAAGCCTTATGACAAACACATCACATGGTTTATGACAGAACTAGCACATCACAAGCCTTATGACAGAATCAACACATCACAAGGTTTATGACAGAATCAACACATTACACTGTTGTGAAAAACAACAACTAGCATATCACAAGATTTATGAAAGAATTAATACATCACAAGGTTTATCGAAAAAAGAATTTTAAAAAGCATATCACAAACTGCATTCTTTCCCGTGTTCGTTCCATCCATTCATATCCACACAGAGAGAGAGAGAGAGAGAGAGAGAGAGAGAGAGAGAGAGAGGAAGCCAGAAGGAACGACAGGCAGACGAAGTGAAAGTAGAGTGACAGGACAAGGGGAAGGCATGTCAAGATTCTGTCATGCACCTCGTGTGGCAATACCCAACGAGTCAGGTATCGTATCTGTCTCCACTCCAGAGAGAAAAGTTACCAGGAAAACTTTAAGGTATGGATGAAATGACAACTGTACAACAAAACTCTATAAGTTTCAGTTTCAGTAGCTCAAGGAGGCGTCACTGCGTTCGGACAAATCCATATAAGCTACACCACATCTGCCAAGCAGATGCCTGACCAGCAGCGTAACCCGACGCGCTTTGATTATTGTCACGGTTTGTGTGTGTGTGTGTGCGTGTGTGTGCGTGTGATTGCTTAAGGTTCACTGTATCCTTTTTGTTGCTGTTATTTGGTTCCTTTCCTTTTTTTTTTTTAATAAATAAAACGATGGTCGACCCAAGAAAGTCCGGGTAAAAAAAAAAATTAAAATAAAAAAAAAATAAAAAAAAAACAAAAAAAACGCGCTTAGTCAGGCCTTGAAAAAAAAAAGGTGAATAAATAATAGACACGCTTACATAAATAAATAAATAAATAAATAAATAATTATGATATAAAAAAGGTAGTAGTAATGGTAATAATAATAAAATAATAATAATAATAATAAATAAATAAATAAGACAACAATGATGATAAATAAGCAAATAAATGTTAAAACATGAAGACACACATTCACACATACACCCACACGTGCATAACAGATATGCACCAAACATGCAGTTTCACAGTTATGAAAGCACAGTCAAATACATATAAACGTACATGAGCTCCAACACACACACACACACACACACACACACACACATTACCCTGCACCTCCTCTACCCCCCTCCTCCACACACTCATTTCTGGTCTATGTATCGCAGCTTCCACGGCACACACACACACACACACACACACACACACACACACACACACACACACACACACACACACACACACACACACACACACAAACGCTTACTTGTACAAGCACACACACACGCCCATATCTCCCACCCCCAACCCCACACACATATATACAAAGATATATATATATATACAACTCTATAAAACACGTTGTTATACAGCTATTTTAGACATTTTTATTTCAAGAAACGAGACAACAACACAAAATACAGAGTTCAATAAAGAACAAGGAAGACTTGAGCAACAACAAACCTAAGCTTTTTTCTCATGCTCTTTCATCTGTCAACAGACGATCAACAAACCCAGTGGCGAAAGTGACACACAAACCTGCATAATTATACAGCTCACACACAACGCAATAACTGCTGTTTGCACTGACTGGGGGTAAAAGAAAAACCATGATTTTTGTTGTTGTTGTTGGGGAAAAAACACAGAGATGGGGATATATATCTACGAAGACCATAGAGCCGTCCTCATGTTTTTCAGTCTGTGTGTTTTTCCCCCTCTAACACAAGTGTCCTAAACCCGAAGCCGATGTCATTAATTTTGGTCTCTCTACAAGACTGGTCCTGTGGCTTGCAAGGTAACGACGCCACCACTCGGAACTTCCTCAGCTGCAGTGAACAGCCAGTCCGATCTGATCTTGGTTTGCCCTCTGACGTGCTCCGTGCTGCGTTCAGCACTGAACAGGTGCCTCGCTGTCTCCGCTGTTCGTTGGTTCACAGCATTCTTCACCCGTCGAAACAGTCGTGGAAGCAAGGCCAAGTTCTCAAGGCGGACGAACTTCCCAATGGACCGCTGGAGAGTTCCGCGGCCATTTTGGATCTTGCGCATGCGTATCGAACTTTTACTCGAAATCGCAAACAATGGCAAAGGCGATCGACACAAGCAACAGCAGCAAACATATGTGCCGTCCTCCATTTCTTCAGGTGATAGCCTCCATTGGTAAACCAAACTGTACAATATATGCACAATAAAAAAGAACAAAAAATGAAGCAAAATGTCGAAGAAAGAAGCTTTCTGTTTCGCACTTTCTTCCTCTCTCAATCGCCTCGTTGCTCGAAATTTCGGAGAGCCAATCAACTTCGAGAGCACAGATCATGTGACGCGCCTCTATAAGTCATGTAACTGCGGAACTCTCTAAGCGGTCGACGGACACATTCCCCCCTACCAGGGCACTAACCCACACGCTGAACGCCCCAGACGTCATGACTTCCTTGTTTTAGCCCTGTCAGAATATTGCTGCTTTGTTTGTTGTTGTTTTTTCTGTCAAAGCTCACGTTTAGTGGGGTAGAGATTATACAGTCAATAAAATAGATTGTTGGAAGGGGGTGATAATGCCAGTTCGACGTTTCACCCTTTTTGATAATAAGAATTATGATAAGGATATATATATATACATATATATATATATATATATATATATATATATATATATATATATATATATATATATATATATTGTGAGGGAGTGGTGTGGGGGGTGGGGTTGAAGCTTCGGTTACCCGTTAAGAAACTAGGTATCGGTCAATGAGCAATACGAAAGCAACACCACGCGCGCGTGCACACACACACACACACACACACACACACACACACACACACACACACACACACACAACTTACTTTTATAAACAATACCTCCACAGACCTCCCACAGCTTACCCCCTCCCTCACCCCCCCCCCTCACCCCACTCCCCACGCCCTTTACCCCCACCCCCACTCCCCTCATCATCCACAGGTCGGTGAGGAAGACATGTCATTACACCACCCCCACCACCACACCACCACCACCACCACCCCCTCCCCAATTACCTTTCGCCACTTCTCCTCTGCCCCGTGACTTCCGCCAAGTGGTGTGGAAGCAGTGTGACGGGAGTCACTTATGCGTGTCCTGCCGTGGTCATTAGCGGTATTAGACCACAGTCCAGGGGCTTACTTGACCGCTTAATCCCTGGGTCATATCACCAGAGTGGACATGGCTTGTAGACTGAGAGAGAAAGAGAGAGAGAGAGAGAGGGAGAGAGCAACTGCCATCGAAATGGGTGTTTGGCGGTGTCCATGTGTTCGTATTACACTGACGCATTATGAGAATGGGCGTGTGGAGTGTTTTGCATGTACACACATCACAGAAAGCCGTTAGTGTGTGTGTGTGTGTGTGTGTGTGTGTGTGTGTGTGTGTGTGTGTGTGTGTGTGTCCATAATTCATGTATTGACCACACAGGGTAAAAAGCCCACCTGCGTTGATGAAATTGACGGGAGAGAAAAAAAAGGAGTTTATACCAGTGTGTCTTTCATGTCGGTGTTTTCTAAGTGTCCATTTCTTTTCTTTTCTTTTGGGTGTGTGTGTGTGTGTGTGTGTGTGTGTGTGTGTGTGTGTGTGTGTGTGTGTTACTCTGTGCGTTGCTGTGTGTGTGTGTGTGTGTGTGTGTGTGTGTGTGTGTGTGTGTGTGTGTGTGTGTGTGTGCGTGTGTGTGTGTGTGTGTGTGTGTGTTTGCATGCCAGTTGAACTTAAATGACATTCTTGGCGGTGAATGTAGACCCCCTCTTCCCCCCACCCCCCACACACAGAAGAATGCTGTAAATTTGGACGATATGGTGGTATCAACTCACAAAGTTTCTCCTTTGAATGACTTGTGTAGAAACACTGCGAAGTTGTTTTTTGGGGTGGTTTTGTGTTATATATATATATATATATATATATATATATGTGTGTGTGTGTGTGTGTGTGTGTGTGTGTGTGTGTGTGTGTGTGTGTGTGTGTGTGTGTGTGTGTGTGTGTGTGTGACGGATTCATTTCTCGAAGACAAGAGCAAGGTGTACCTGGACAAAGCAAGACTCCTGCAACAGTGACATCGGAGAGAGGAATGTCCTTCCAAGGTACTCTATTGCTGGACAACACACACACACACACACACACACACACACACACACACACACACACACACACACACACACACACACACACACACACACACACACACACACACATGTCATTTTTCTTATATCTTTGACTATGCACAGCTATGATTTTCCATTTATTTTTCTTACCTTTGTATGAACTATCCCACCCCACCCCCACTCCCCCACCCATATTCCTTGTGACCCCGGTACACTTGGTAATGAAGACATTCTATCCCATTCTATTCTGTCGTAGTTCTATTCTATTCTATTCTTAATAAGAAATGACACCCATTCTAAATTTAGTTTGCACACATCTCACAATTCTATCCATACCCATGACAATTATAGTGCTCTGTTAAATGGCAGAGAATGCGTCAAAACGAAACTCACTCTCTCAGCGGCTCTTGATTTCATTCTTTCATTGGCACTGATTTTGTTAACACATTTTATTTTATGTCTGTGTGTTCGACAGCGAACAGCGTTGACATGACGATCACTGGTGTAAGGGAAACAACTCAAATACTGACATATTTCAAGTTATACGGAATTATCTCCTCTGAGAACTTGACCTTCTCTCTCTCTCTCTCTCTCTCTCTCTCTCTTGATTATGTTGGTTATTCATTCCTATCTGTCTGTCCATCTGTCTGTCTGTCTACTTATCAACCTATCCGTCTATCTGTGTATTTGTCAGTTTCTCTATTTATGATTTCTTTAAATCTACAAATCATCTGTTATTAGATCACACAATTCGAATGCACTCTGTTCAAACTGAACGCCGTGTTTTGAAGATGTGTGTGTGTGTGTGTGTGTGTGTGTGTGTGTGTGTGTGTGTGTGTGTGTGTGTGTGTGTGTGTGTGTGTGTGTGTGTGTGTGTGTGTGTGTGTGATCATGCCTTTCTGAGTTCAGTCAGTACGCATACGTGCAAACATATAAAACGACGATCTTTGACAACTGAATCACGCTTCATTGCGAAAAGCGGTACAAGGGAAACAACTCCCTTCAGCGACACGGTGGCCCAAAGAGTTGTCTCAGACACAGCCTGGATGAAGTCCGGTCTCATGGGTGATGATGATACACAGGTCATGATGAAGTCCAGATACACGCACACACACCGAAGCCATGCATTAACTGTGCGTTCGCCGAAAATGAAGGGTACGTTGTGTTTACACAATCACACGCACGCACGCACGCACATACACACACACACACACACACACACACACACACACACATGGGTGCACGCCGGCACGCACGCACGCTCGAAATTAAGTAACCGGTAATTACAGAGTGGACAGACAGACAGACAGACAGACAGACAAGATTCAGAAAAGCTGAGAAGAATTTTGTTCTTGATGCTCTCTCTCTCTCTCTCTCTCTCTCTCTCTCTCTCTCTCTCTCTCTCTCTCTCTCTCTAACACACACACACACACACACACACACACACACACACACACACACACACACGCACGCACGCACGCACGCACACACACTACTTCTTTGCCCTCCTTCCTCTTCACCTCCCCACCCCACCCCCACCCCTACCCTTATACTCTCCCCTCCCCCCCTCCCCCCCAAGCCCCCACCCCCCTTCCCCCACCCACCATCTCTGCCACCTCACTGACTCCTCCTTACCCTCCCCCTTCACCCCCTCGCCCTGCCGCCCTCCCGCCCTCCGTCCCACTGTCGCGGGGGGGGGGGGGGGAGAAAAAAAAAAAAAAAAAAAGAAAAAAAAAGAGCTCTTTACCCTTCACACAGATGGTCGCCAGATGGTAGAAGGGACGCAATCCACGCGACGTGTGTGCCTGGACGATTGATTTCCTTCCCTTTGACTGGCAGCTATCACCGCCCTCCGCCAAGAAAAGTCTGTGTTCAGGTCTGCGGTCTGTGTTGTCGGATGTCTGGCACTCCTCTGTCGGTAATTTGGTCACTGTTCCCTCCCTTTGACAGTTTCAGTTTTGCCAACTCGCTCTCGGCTGACGGACAAGTTGTGTTTCAAAAGACTTTCGCCCACCAAAAACAAAGAAAAGAAAGAAAAAAAAATCCTTTAAAAAATTACATATTTCGTATATGTTGATAAAAAAAAAAGCATGGATAAATATGAACACACACACACACACACACACACACACACACACACACACACACACACACACACACACACACACACACACACACACACAAACATCTAATTATGTACGATATCGTATTACTTTTTTCCTTTGTCAGAACACATTTCATCAATAAATCAGGGCTGGTCTCGGGGAGAGCGCGTGGCCAAAGTTTAGTTCGGAAGGGGCAGGGGTGGGTGGTCAGTGTTGGGGCAAGAGGGGAGGTGTGTGTGTGTGTGGGGGGGGGGTTAATGAGGTGTGTGATAGAGAGGTCACTTGTATGTCTGTGTGTGGGGGGGGAGGTGTGGGGTGTGGGTTAATGAGGTGTGTGGTAGAGAGGTCACTTGTATGTCTGTGTGTGGGGGGGGAGGTGTGGGGTGTGGGTTAATGAGGTGTGTGATAGAGAGGTCACTTGTATGTCTGTGTGTGTGTGTGGGGGGGGGGGGGTTAATGAGGTGTGTGATAGAGAGGTCACTTGTCTGTTGGGGTCGTGTGTGTGTGTGGGTGCAGTGTTGATGTGGGGTGCAGGGTGTAGTGGTTTATGGGGAGGTGTGTGTGGTGTGTCATTGTAGTGTGTTGTGTGTGGCAGTGGTGGTGTATGTGGGTGTGTCAGTGGGTTGTGGGGTGTCATGGGTGTGTGGTGTGGTTATGGGGGTGTCATGGTTGTTGTGTGGGGTGTGTCAGTGGGGTGTGTTTTGGGGGTCAGTGGTGTGTGTTGTGGGTGTGTCAGTGGATGTGTGTGTGTGGGGTGTCAGTGGTGTGATGTGGGTGTCAGTGGTGTGTGTATGTGTGGGGTGTCAGTGGTGTGTGTATGTGGGGTGTCAGTGGTGTGTGTTGATGTGGGTGTGTCAGTGTGTGTGTGTGTATGTGGGGTGTCAGTGGTGTGTGTCATGTGGGTGGTGTCAGTGGTGTGTGTATGTGGGGTGTGTCAGTGGTGTGTGTATGTGGGTGTGTAGTGTGTGGGTGGGTGTCAGTGGGTGTCAGTGGTGTGTGTATGTGGGGTGTCAGTGGTGTGTATGTGGGGTGTGTCAGTGGAGTGTGTATTTGGGGTGTCAGTGGTGTGTGTATGTGGGGTGTGTCAGTGGTGTGTGTATGTGGGGTGTCAGTGGTGTGTGTATGTGGGGTGTCAGTGGTGTGTGTATGTGGGGTGTGTCAGTGGTGTGTATGTGGGGTGTGTCAGTGGTGTGTGTATGTGGGGTGTGTCAGTGGTGTGTCAGTGGTGTGTGTATGTGGGGTGTCAGTGGAGTGTGTATGTGGGGTGTCAGTGGTGTGTGTATGTGGGGTGTCAGTGATGTGTGTATGTGAGGTGTGTCAGTGGTGTGTGTATGTGGGGTTTGTATGTGGGGTGTGTCAGTGGTGTGTGTATGTGGGATGTCAGTGGTGTGTATGTGGGGGTGTCAGTGGTGTGTGTATGTGGGGTGTCAGTGGTGTGTATGTGGGGTGTGTCAGTGGTGTGTGTATGTGGGGTTTCAGTGGTGTGTGTATGTGGGGTGTCAGTGATGTGTGTATGTGAGGTGTGTCAGTGGTGTGTGTATGTGGGGTTTGTATGTGGGGTGTGTCAGTGGTGTGTGTATGTGGGGTGTCAGTGGTGTGTGGGGGGTGTCAGTGGTGTGTGTATGTGGGGGGTGTCAGTGGTGTGTGTATGTGGGGTGTCCGTGGTGTGTCAGTGGTGTGTGGGGGGGTGTCATTGGGGTGTCAGTGGTGTGTGTTTGTGGGGTGTCAGTGGGGTGTCAGTGGTGTGTGTATGTGGGGTGTGTCAGTGATGTGTGTATGTGGGGTGTGTCAGTGGTGTGTGTTTGTGGGGTGTCAGTGGGGTGTCAGTGGTGTGGGGGGGTGTCAGTGGGGTGTCAGTGGTGTGTGTATGTGGGGTGTGTCAGTGGTGTGTGTATGTGGGGTGTCAGTGGGGTGTCAGTGGTGTGTGTATGTGGAGTGTGTCAGTGGTGTGTGTATGTGGTGTGTGTATGTGGGGTGTCAGTGGGGTGTGTATGTGGGGTGTCAGTGGTGTGTGTATGTGGGGTGTGTCAGTGGTGTGTGTATGTGGGGTGTGTCAGTGGTAGGTGCTGTGTGGTGTACCCG
>NC_134881.1:3483985-3498985 GCF_041734735.1 Babylonia areolata
GGCATCAGGCTCTGAGGCAGCAGGGAAGGGCCTCAGGATTTTCCCGCCACTCACATCTTTAAGAATGGACGCGTCGCTTGACAGTTGACGTCCGAGTGGAGACACATGGCTAGTGGTAACTGGGTCACAACGCTCGTTTCTTACACAATCAGTTCCGCCTGGGTCGTGGTAACACACTGACATCATAGCTCTTGGACTTACCACACAGGCCATGTGGAAAGCGTGGGCAATATAGTATGTCATAATAATTATGTTCCATTGGTATCCGCAGAGACTGTCGTGTGACACTAAGGAAGCTTTTATCATTGTGTGCAGCTGCATGTGTATTTTTCAGTGATGGGAGTTTTCGTCATCCTTGAGACGTTTTTTTTTTTTTTTTCTTTGTTTTGGTGTTTTTTTGTTTGTTTTTTGTTGTTGTTGTTTTTTGTCTTGTGATGGTATGTAAAGATTTTTTTATGCGTTTGTTTTGTTTTGGTGTTTTTTGTTGTTGTTGTTGTTGTTTTTGTTTTCTTTTTTGTTTGTTTTTTGGGTTTGTTTGTTTTTGTTGTTGTTTTTTGTCTTGTGATGGTATGTAAAGATTTTTTTTATGCGTTTGTTTATTTTCCTTTTTCTTTTTTCATATTTTTTTCTTTGAACGAAAGTTTTAGTTTTCATCGAACATTAATTCATGTAAATCGTCGATAGCCATTTTTAAATAACTTTAATGAATTAAAGTTGATAGTGCTGACCAGCCGGCAAGCTTCAAAGTGGATGGGCGGAGAGAACCATAATTTTAATAGGTTAGTTAGAAAAATGATAAAGTGGGCACACACACACACACACACACACACACACACACACACACACACACACACACACATACATACACCACACACAGAGAGAGTAGCATACACATGAACGCGCGCGCGCACACGGAACGTTTTTATCGGTTGTTATTTTCTTTTGTTGTTTTCGGGGGGTTTTTGTTGTTGTTTTTGCTGTTTTTCAATCACTCCACCGACATTGACTTGACAACAGTGGACAGGGTGTTGAAATGCTACATGATCATGTTTCACACAGAAAAGATGGGCTTGTGCAGTGACTTTGTTGACTGCCCCCAGCTAAAGGAGGGTTATCCCACAAGTGTGGGTGAACAGTTTGTGTCGCTCTGGGGTCTCCACTTTCCTCTGCGTCCGTTTTCCACTGTGTGTGTGTGTGTGTGTGTGTGACTTTTGTATCGAAAACTTCACTGACTTTATTGTCTCTCTGACTTGATGTTATCTCTACCCCCGAAAACTAGAGTATGGCTGCCTACATGGCGGGGTAAAAAGGGTCCTACACATAAAAGCCCACCTGTGTAATGTAGCAGTGAAGGTGGGGGTCGCAGCCCACGAAGGAAGATGATGATGTCACTCACTGACTGTCCCGTGCCCTGTTCTGTCTGCAGGTTCCAGAAGCCAGCTCAACAGCCACCTGTCCAGCCACAATGCTGCCCACCCACACAGTCACCAGGACAAAGCGCACGGACAACCCGACACGCAGCGCCGCCAGACGACTTCAAGACACGGAGTTCAACGAGGCAGAAAACAAAGAAAACTCCAGTTCTGTCCAAGACAGTCACCACCCACCAACTGGTCATCACCAACAAGAACAGTACAAGATCGCCTACACCGCCAAACGCACCAAGCAATTGGTGACACACAGTGAGATTTCCAGAACGCTTGACTTCAGCGCCAACGAACGGTTGGAAAAGGAACAGTTGGATGGCGTTGAATTGTACAGGGCTCCGAAGAAGAAAAGGTCTTTGACGGAGGCCGTTTCAACAGTGCCCAGCTCGCTTGCAGTGAAACTGAAGTCCCTTCGTATCGATGAGACAGACAACGTGCGTTTGGGTGGTGGTGGTGGTGGTGCAACCTGGTTCGTTTTGGACAAGGTGAAAAAAATGCGTATTGGTGATGTGATGAACTATTCGAATCTTTTGTGATCCAGATTGCTAGTGATAGTTGTTTTGTTTTCTTTCTTTCTTTCTCTCTTTCTTTCGGAATAGACTGTTCGGTATGTGAAGTCTGATTAAAGTATCTCAATTTTAGATTTATTATTTCTCTAATTTGTCTAAAGACAAAAGGAATCTGCATTTTATTTTCTGCCTGTCCCTCCCTGTACTAGTCATACTGGGTTGGAGGAGGGGGATTTAAAAAAAAAATATTTAATATAATCACCTTATATATTTTTATATAAGCACCTTATCCCTTTCTTGTACAAAGAAACAGATTTTCTTTGTATTTTATTCCTCCCCCTTTTCTCGTTTTCAAAATGTAATTCCCATGCTGTGCCAAAACAAGCCCTCTGCTTCTGTGTGTTTGAAAGAAAACAGCTTCCAAACATCATCAATAGTGCTGTGTTTTGGGTGGTTTTTTGTTTGTTTTGTTGTTGTTTTTCTTAACTTGGCATAAGTTCAGGATTATTGGAATGGGAGGTGGGAAAGGAATGATTGTTTGTATTCAGGAAGGTTTGTCTGCTATACAGCTTTTAGAAAGCTCAGCATTTCAAACAAACAAACAAAAAACACACCAAAAAACAAAAAAACAGCTTGTGTGTTTACATGGCGGGGTTGGGGGTTCTGACAACATGTGAATGGAATGGTGTGCGCGTGAATGCGTTTTAGAAGTGTGATTACTACTATTATACTAGATCATGAAAATAACTTCTTCAGTAATATATAACAATGATTATATGTGTATGTAAAATCATGATGTAAATCAACGTGGTTAATTTCCCCGTTCATGGTGATATGTACCTATCATGAGTGTGATCTTGAAACAAAAAAACAAAACAACAAAAAAAAAAGATCTAAATTAAAGTGAACATTTTCTGAACATCTGATGTTGAAATGCTGTGTATGAATATCCCGGTGTGTTGGTATACTTTTTTTTTTTTTTTTTTTTTTTCCATTCTTATTTTGACGAGTTTCAGTTTGTTATTTTGACGAATGTGCTGTAGTGTGTATGGATCACTTCACACGCATGGACGCCTCTTCGAGACTGAAAACATTTGTGCACGTGTATTGTTGTACATTCTTCACTATGGTGTATGTGTGTGTGTATTGTGTACGTCTGTACAAAATGGTCAAAACTGTAACCACGAAAAATTCCGTCCAAATCTGTGGTGATTGTTTTGTTGTTTTTTTTCATGAAAGAATGAAACATGTGACGACATGAAATGGCAGTGTGCTGTCACTGGAAGACGGTACTGTATGTGTGAAACATAGCAGCAGTTTCGTATACTCCAGCATTTCATTGAAAAGTAAAATATTCAAACGTTTCAACTTTTCAATAACACTGAACAGGCTAATGTTTTACACTACTACGCAAGACGCAGGGTCTCCCCCCTTTGATTGTTGTTACATTGACAGCTTACATTGTCTTTAATGGTGTTACATTGACAGCTTGTCTTTGATCAGTGTTACATTGACAGCTTACATTGTCTTTGATCAGTGTTACATTGACAGCTTACATTGTCTTTGATGGTGTTACATTGACAGCTTACATTGTCTTTGATCAGTGTTACATTGACAGCTTACATTGTCTTTGATCAGTGTTACATTGACAGCTTACATTGTCTTTGATAGTGTTACATTGACAGCTTACATTCTCTTTGATCAGTGTTACATTGACAGCTTACATTGTCTTTGATCAGTGTTACATTGACAGCTTACATTGTCTTTGATAGTGTTACATTGACAGCTTACATTGTCTTTGATAGTGTTACATTGACAGCTTACATTGTCTTTGATCAGTGTTACATTGACAGCTTACATTGTCTTTGATAGTGTTACATTGACAGCTTACATTGTCTTTGATGGTGTTACATTGACAGCTTACGTTGTCTTTGATGGTGTTACATTGACAGCTTACATTGTCTTTGATGGTGTTATTGACAGCTTACATTGTCTTTGATGGTGTTACATTGACATCTTACATTGTCTTTGATAGTGTTACATTGACAGCTTACATTGTCTTTGATGGCGTTACATTGACAGCTTACATTGTCTTTGATGGTGTTACATTGACAGCTTACATTGTCTTTGATGGCGTTACATTGACAGCTTACATTGTCTTTGATGGTGTTACATTGACAGCTTACATTGTCTTTGATGGTGTTACATTGACAGCTTACATTGTCTTTGATTGTTGTTACATTAACAGCTTACATTGTCTTTGATTGTTGTTACATTAACAGCTTACATTGTCTTTGATAGTGTTACATTCACAGCTTACATTGTCTTTGATTGTCTTTGATAGTGTTACATTGTCTTTGATGGTGTTACATTGACAGCTTACATTGTCTTTGATCAGTGTTACATTGACAGTTTATATTGTCTTTGATGGTGTTACATTGACAGCTTACATTGTCTTTGATCAGTGTTACATTGACAGCTTACATTGTCTTTGATAGTGTTACATTGACAGCTTACATTGTCTTTGATAGTGTTACATTGACAGCTTACATTGTCTTTGATCAGTGTTACATTGACAGCTTACATTGTCTTTGATCAGTGTTACAGTGACAGCTTACATTCTTTGATAGTGTTACATTGACAGCTTACATTGTCTTTGATAGTGTTACATTGACAGCTTACATTGTCTTTGATCAGTCTTACATTGACAGATTACATTGTCTTTGATAGTGTTACATTGACAGCTTACATTGTCTTTGATCAGTGTTACATTGACAGCTTACATTGTCTTTGATCAGTGTTACATTGACAGCTTACATTGTCTTTGATCAGTGTTACATTGACAGATTACATTGTCTTTGATGGTGTTACATTAACAGCTTACATTGTCTTTGATAGTGTTACATTGACAGCTTACATTGTCTTTGATCAGTGTTACATTGACAGCTTACATTGTCTTTGATAGTGTTACATTGACAGCTTACATTGTCTTTGATAGTGTTACATTGACAGCTTACATTGTCTTTGATCAGTGTTACATTGACAGCTTACATTGTCTTTGATGGTGTTACATTGACAGCTTACATTGTCTTTGATAGTGTTACATTGACAGCTTACATTGTCTTTGATCAGTGTTACATTGACAGCTTACATTGTCTTTGATAGTGTTACATTGACAGCTTACATTGTCTTTGATCAGTGTTACATTGAACAGCTTACATTGTATTTGATGGTGTTACATTGACAGATTACATTGTCTTTGATAGTGTTACATTGACAGCTTACATTGTCTTTGATAGTGTTACATTGACAGCTTACATTGTCTTTGATGGTGTTACATTGACAGCTTACATTGTCTTTGATAGTGTTACATTGACAGCTTACATTGTCTTTGATGGTGTTACATTGACAGCTTACATTGTCTTTGATAGTGTTACATTGACAGCTTACATTGTCTTTGATAGTGTTACATTGACAGCTTACATTGTCTTTGATGGTGTTACATTGACAGCTTACATTATCTTTGATAGTGTTACATTGACAGCTTACATTGTCTTTGATAGTGTTACATTGACAGCTTACATTGCCTTTGATCAGTGTTATATTGACAGCTTACATTGTCTTTGATGGTGTTACATTGACAGCCTACATTGTCTTTGATGGTGTTACATTGACAGCTTACATTGTCTTTGATAGTGTTACATTGACAGCTTACATTGTCTTTGATAGTGTTACATTGACAGCTTACATTGTTTTTGATCAGTGTTACATTGACAGCTTACATTGTCTTTGATAGTGTTACATTGACAGCTTACATTGTTTTTGATCAGTGTTACATTGACAGCTTACATTGTTTTTGATCAGTGTTACATTGACAGCTTACATTGTCTTTGATCAGTGTTACATTGACAGCTTACATTGTCTTTGATCAGTGTTACATTGACAGCTTACATTGTCTTTGATGGTGTTACATTGAAAGCTTACATTGTCTTTGATCAGTGTTACATTGACAGCTTACATTGTCTTTGATGGTGTTACATTGACAGCCTACATTCTTTTTGATAGTGTTACATTGACATCCTACATTGTCTTTGATAGTGTTACATTGACAGCCTACATTGTCTTTGATAGTGTTACATTGACAGCCTACATTGTCTTTGATAGTGTTACATTGACAGCCTACATTGTCTTTGATAGTGTTACATTGACATCCTACATTGTCTTTGATAGTGTTACATTGACAGCCTACATTGTCTTTGATAGTGTTACATTGACAGCCGACATTGTCTTTGATAGTGTTACATTGACAGCCTACATTGTCTTTGATAGTGTTACATTGACAGCCGACATTGTCTTTGATAGTGTTACATTGACAGCTTACATTGTCTTTGATAGTGTTACATTGACAGCTTACATTGTCTTTGATAGTGTTACATTGACAGCTTACATTGTCTTTCATAGTGTTACATTGACAGCTTACATTGTCTTTGATAGTGTTACATTGAGATCCTACATTGTCTTTGATAGTGTTACATTGACAGCCGACATTGTCTTTGATAGTGTTACATTGACAGCCTACATTGTCTTTGATAGTGTTACATTGACATCCTACATTGTCTTTGATAGTGTTACATTGACATCCTACATTGTCTTTGATAGTGTTACATTGACAGCCTACATTGTCTTTGATAGTGTTACATTGACAGCCTACATTGTCTTTGATAGTGTGACATTGACATCCTACATTGTCTTTGATAGTGTTACATTGACATCCTACATTGTCTTTGATAGTGTTACATTGACAGCCGACATTGTCTTTGATAGTGTTACATTGACATCCTACATTGTCTTTGATAGTGTTACATTGACAGCCTACATTGTCTTTGATAGTGTTACATTGACAGCCTACATTGTCTTTGATAGTGTTACATTGACAGCCGACATTGTCTTTGATAGTGTTACATTGACAGCCTACATTGTCTTTCATAGTGTTACATTGACAGCCGACATTGTCTTTGATAGTGTTACATTGACAGCTTACATTGTCTTTGATAGTGTTACATTGACAGCTTACATTGTCTTTGATAGTGTTACATTGACAGCTTACATTGTCTTTCATAGTGTTACATTGACAGCTTACATTGTCTTTGATAGTGTTACATTGAGATCCTACATTGTCTTTGATAGTGTTACATTGACAGCCGACATTGTCTTTGATAGTGTTACATTGACAGCCTACATTGTCTTTGATAGTGTTACATTGACATCCTACATTGTCTTTGATAGTGTTACATTGACATCCTACATTGTCTTTGATAGTGTTACATTGACAGCCTACATTGTCTTTGATAGTGTTACATTGACAGCCTACATTGTCTTTGATAGTGTTACATTGACATCCTACATTGTCTTTGATAGTGTTACATTGACATCCTACATTGTCTTTGATAGTGTTACATTGACAGCCGACATTGTCTTTGATAGTGTTACATTGACATCCTACATTGTCTTTGATAGTGTTACATTGACATCCTACATTGTCTTTGATAGTGTTACATTGACAGCCGACATTGTCTTTGATAGTGTTACATTGACAGCTTACATTGTCTTTGATATTTCAACTTTTTTTTAACTATTAATTGAAAATATGAAGATAGTATATATATTTTTCTTGCTTTTTTTTTTTTTTTTAACTATTAATTGAAAATATGAAGATAGTATATATATTTTTCTTGTGTTTTTTTTTTAACTATTAATTGAAAATATGAAGATAGTATATATATTTTTCTTGCTTTTTTAAACTATTAATTGAAATATATTATATATATTTTTCTGGCTTTTTTTTTAAACTATTAATTGAAAATATGAAGATAGTATATATATTTTTCTTATGCAAAAAAGCGGGATTTTGGCTTTTCACCAGTACTCGTAATCTTTACATGGTCTGATTCAGTGATTGGTACATTTGACTGAATCAGATGTTAAGCTTCACGGTTCTGCATAATTATATTGTTTACTTTGTTTTTTTCTACTTGTCATTAGATATTCATCAGCTTTACTCTTTGCTCTACCAGGCTGACATTGTTTAGCTGTTCGTGTCATAATTTCCAACCAGTAAAACATCTCTACATAACTGAAAGGTTAAACGGCACTTACTTGAAAGTAGAAGGTTTTGGGGAAGAACTAATATTGGAGTGATGGCCTAGAGGTAACGCGTCCGCCTAGGAAGCGAGAGAATCTGAGCGCGCTGGTTCGAATCACGGCTCAGCCACCCCTCCACTAGACCTTGAGTGGTAGTCTGGACGCTAGTCATTCGGATAAGACGATAAACCGAGGTCCCGTGTGCAGCATGCACTCAGCGCACGTAAAAGAACCCACGGCAACAAAAAAAGTTGTTCCTGGCAAAATTCTGTAGAAAAATTCACTTCGATAGGAAAAACAAATAAAACTTCATGCAGACAAAAATACACACACACAAAAAATGGGTGGCGCTGTAGTGTAGCGACGCGCTCTCCCTGGGGAGAGCAGCCCGAATTTCACACAGAGAAATCCGTTGTGATAAAAAGAAATAACAAATACAAATAATGTTAAGCTTGCCTGACTCCTAAGTCCCTCTGTGAACCGTGATGAAGCGTTTTGTAGACTTGAAAATAATAGAGTCTACGAATGTTGACAAAGAAGAGTGTTTTATTTAGTACAGAAAGAATATGAATAAATCAAATGAATAAATATCAAATTAAAAGTTAATAGCAAACACGGAACATTTGATTACAATTAGAGCGCGCTAGCCTACATTTGAGGACACTTGTATGGCGAAATGCCAAACATGTGTAAGCCTCTTTCTCTCACTTCGCAAACAGTTTCTCTCTCTCTCTCTCTCTCTCTCTCTCTCTCTCTCTCTCTCTCTCTCTCTCTCTCTCTCATTGAACCTATTCGATTCATTTTTAATATCAAACAGGCAATTAAAAGATAAGACAAAGATGAGCAGAGCAACAAGCAAACAGTATTTTGCCATGCTATCCTGTGTCATCCTCCCTGTGAAGTGTTCATTACTACATGGGATTTCAAACTGGAACGGTCATCTTCAATAAAGAACTGCTCATGACCTGATTTGGTTTTCTTCTTTCTTTTTCTTCGGTCTCTCTGAGTCTCTTTCTGTCTATCTGTCTCTCTGTGTCTTTGTCTATCAGTCTCTGTGTGTCTCTATCTGCCTATCTGTGTCTCTTTCTGTCTGTCTCTATCTGTCTCTCTGTGTCTCCTTCTGTCTGTCTCTGTGTGTCTCTGTCTGTCTGTGTGTCTCTTTATGTCTGTCTGTGTCTGTCTCTTCCTGTCTGTCTCTTCCTGTCTGTCTCTTTCTGTCTGTCTCTATATGTCTGTCTGTGTGTCTCTTTCTGTCTGTGTGTCTGTCTCTTCCTGTCTGTCTCTTCCTGTCTGTCTCTTTCTGTCTGTCTCTATATGTCTGTCTGTGTGTCTCTGTCTGTCTGTGTCTCTATATGTCTGTCTGTCTCTGTCTGTGTCTCTTTCTGTCTGTCTCTATATGTCTGTCTCTGTGTGTCTCTATCAGTTTCTGTGTGTCTCTTTCTGTCTGTCTCTCTCTGTCTGTCTCTGTGTGTCTCTTTATGTCTGTCTCTTTATGTCTGTCTCTATCTGTCTCTGTGTGTCTCTTTATGTCTATCTCTGTGTGTCTCTCTCTGTCTGTCTCTGTGTGTCTCTTTATGTGTGTCTCTTTCTGTGTGTCTCTTTCTGTCTGTCTCTATCTGTCTGTCTCTGTGTGTCTCTTTCTGTCTGTATCTATCTGTCTGTCTCTGTATCTCTTTCTGTCTGTCTCTATCTGTCTGTCTCTGTGTGTCTCTTTCTGTCTGTCTCTGTGTGTCTCTTTCTGTCTGTCTCTTTCTGTGTGTCTCTTTCTGTCTGTCTCTGTCTGTCTCTTTCTGTCTGTCTCTGTGTGTCTCTTTCTGTCTGTCTCTGTGTGTCTCTTTCTGTCTGTCTCTTTCTGTCTGTCTCTGTGTGTCTCTTTCTGTCTGTCTCTTTCTGTCTGTCTCTGTGTGTCTCTTTCTGTCTGTATCTATCTGTCTGTCTCTGTATCTCTTTCTGTCTGTCTCTTTCTGTTTGTCTGTGTGTGTGTCTCTTTCTGTCTGTCTGTGTCTGTCTCTTTCTGTCTGTCTGTGTGTCTCTTCCTGTCTGTCTGTGTCTGTCTCTTTCTGTCTGTCTCCATATGTCTGTCTGTGTGTCTCTGTCTGTCTGTGTGTCTCTGTCTGTCAGTCTGTGTGTCTCTGTCTGTCTGTCTGTGTGTCTCTTTCGGTCTGTCTGTGTGTCTCTGTCTGTCTGTGTCTCTTTCTGTCTGTCTGTGTGTCTCTGTCTGTCTGTGTCTCTTTCTGTCTGTCTGTGTGTCTCTGTCTGTCTGTGTCTCTTTCTGTCTGTCTGTGTGTCTCTGTCTGTCTGTGTCTCTTTCTGTCTGTCTGTGTGTCTCTGTCCGTCTGTGTCTCTTTCTGTCTGTCTGTGTGTCTCTGTCTGTCTGTGTCTCTTTCTGTCTGTCTGTGTGTCTCTGTCTATCTGTCTGTGTGTGTCTCTTTCTGTCTGTCTCTTTCTGTCTGTCTCTATATGTCTGTCTGTGTGTCTCTGTCTGTGTGTCTCTGTCTGTGTCTTTCTGTCTGTCTGTGTGTCTCTTTATGTCTGTCTCTCTCTGTCTGTCTCTGTGTGTCTCTTTCTGTGTGTCTCTTTATGTCTGTCTCTATCTGTCTCTGTGTGTCTCTTTCTGTCTGTCTCTGTGTGTCTCTTTCTGTCTGTCTCTAAATGTCTGTCTCTGTGTGTCTCTATCTATCAGTCTCTGTGTGTCTCTTTCTGTCTGTCTCTGTGTGTCTCTATCTATCAGTCTCTGTGTGTCTCTTTCTGTCTGTCTCTGTGTGTCTCTATCTATCAGTCTCTGTGTGTCTCTTTCTGTCTGTCTCTGTGTGTCTCTATCTATCAGTCTCTGTGTGTCTCTTTCTGTCTGTCTCTGTGTGTCTCTATCTATCAGTCTCTGTGTGTCTCTTTCTGTCTGTCTCTGTGTGTCTCTATCTATCAGTCTCTGTGTGTCTCTTTCTGTCTGTCTCTGTGTGTCTCTATCTATCAGTCTCTGTGTGTCTCTTTCTGTCTGTCTCTCTCTGTCTGTCTCTGTGTGTCTCTTTCTGTCTGTCTCTATATGTCTGTCTCTGTGTGTCTCTATCTATCAGTCTCTGTGTGTCTCTTTCTGTCTGTCTCTATATGTCTGTCTCTGTGTGTCTCTATCTATCAGTCTCTGTGTGTCTCTTTCTGTCTGTCTCTCTCTGTCTGTCTCTGAGTGTCTCTTTCTGTGTGTCTCTTTCTGTCTGTCTCTTTATGTCTGTCTCTCTCTGTCTGTCTCTGAGTGTCTCTTTCTGTGTGTCTCTTTATGTCTGTCTCTATCTGTCTCTGTGTGTCTCTTTCTGTCTGTCTCTATCTGTCTCTCTGTGTCTCTTTATGTCTGTCTCTATCTGTCTCTGTGTGTCTCTTTCTGTCTGTCTCTATCTGTCTCTCTGTGTCTCTTTATGTCTGTCTCTATCTGTCTCTCTGTGTCTCTTTATGTCTGTCTCTATCTGTCTGTCTCTATCTGTCTCTCTGTCTGTCTCTATCTGTCTCTCTGTGTCTCTTTATGTCTGTCTCTATCTGTCTCCCTGTGTCTCTTTATGTCTGTCTCTATCTGTCTGTCTCTGTGTGTCTATCTTTTCTGTCTGTCTCTGTGTGTCTCTCTTTGTCTCTGTCTGTCTCTGTCTGCCTCTTTCTGTCTGTCTCTGTGTGTCTATCTTTTCTGTCTGTCTCTATCTGTCTCTCTGTGTCTTTGTCTATCAGTCTCTGTGTGTCTCTATCTGCCTATCTGTGTCTCTTTCTGTCTGTCTCTATCTGTCTGTCTCTGTGTGTCTATCTTTTATGTCTCTGTGTGTCTCTTTCTGTCTGTCTTTATCTGTCTCTCTGTGTCTCTTTCTGTCTGTCTCTCTGTGTCTCTTTCTGTCTGTCTCTATCTGTCTCTCTGTCTGTCTGTCTGTCTGTCTCTTTCTGTTTGTCTCTATCTGTCTCTCTGTGTCTCTGTCTGTCTCTATATGTCTGTCTCTATCTGTCTGTCTGTGTGTGTCTCTTTGTGTCTGTCTCTGTGTGTCTCTATCTGTCTGTCTCTGTCTGTCTCTATCTGTCTGTCTCTGTATGTCTGTTTGTGTCTGTCTCTGTGTGTCTCTATCTGTCTGTTTGTGTCTGTCTCTGTGTGTCTCTATCTGTCTGTCTGTGTGTGTCTCTTTGTGTCTGTCTCTGTGTGTCTCTATCTGTCTGTCTCTGTATGTCTGTTTGTGTCTGTCTCTGTGTGTCTCTATCTGTCTGTCTCTGTATGTCTGTTTGTGTCTGTCTCTGTGTGTCTCTATCTGTCTGTCTCTGGGTGTCTCTATCTGTCTGTCTCTGTCTGTCTCTATCTGTCTGTCTCTGGGTGTCTCTATCTGTCTGTCTCTGGGTGTCTCTATCTGTCTGTCTCTGTGTGTCTCTATCTGTCTGTCTCTGTCTGTCTCTATCTGTCTGTCTCTGTGTGTCTCTATCTGTCTGTCTCTGGGTGTCTATTTGTGTCTGTCTCTGGGTGTCTCCATCTGTCTGTCTCTGTCTGTCTCTATCTGTCTGTCTCTGGGTGTCTCTTTGTGTCTGTCTCTGGGTGTCTCTTTGTGTCTGTCTCTGGGTGTCTCCATCTGTCTGTCTCTGTCTGTCTCTATCTGTCTGTCTCTGGGTGTCTCCATCTGTCTGTCTCTGGGTGTCTCTTTGTGTCTGTCTCTGGGTGTCTCCATCTGTCTGTCTTTGTGTGTCTCTTTGTGTCTGTCTCTGGGTGTCTCCATCTGTCTGTCTCTGTGTGTCTCCATCTGTCTGTCTCTGGGTGTCTCCATCTGTCTGTCTCTGGGTGTCTCTATCTGTCTGTCTCTGGGTGTCTCTATCTGTCTGTCTCTGTCTGTCTCTATCTGTCTGTCTCTGGGTGTCTCTATCTGTCTGTCTCTGTGTGTCTCTATCTGTCTGTCTCTGTCTGTCTCTATCTGTCTGTCTCTGTGTGTCTCTATCTGTCTGTCTCTGGGTGTCTATTTGTGTCTGTCTCTGGGTGTCTCCATCTGTCTGTCTCTGTCTGTCTCTATCTGTTTGTCTCTGGGTGTCTCTTTGTGTCTGTCTCTGGGTGTCTCTTTGTGTCTGTCTCTGGGTGTCTCCATCTGTCTGTCTCTGGGTGTCTCTTTGTGTCTGTCTCTGGGTGTCTCCATCTGTCTGTCTCTGGGTGTCTCTTTGTGTCTGTCTCTGGGTGTCTCCATCTGTCTGTCTCTGGGTGTCTCTTTGTGTCTGTCTCTGGGTGTCTCCATCTGTCTGTCTCTGGGTGTCTCTTTGTGTCTGTCTCTGGGTGTCTCCATCTGTCTGTCTCTGTGTGTCTCTTTCTGTCTGTCTCTGTCTGTCTCTATCTGTCTGTCTCTGGGTGTCTCCATCTGTCTGTCTCTGGGTGTCTCTTTGTGTCTGTCTCTATCTATCTGTCTGTGTCTCTTTCTGTCTGTCTGTCTCTATCCATCTGTATCTAGCTAGCTTTCTAATCCATTATTTACTGTCTCTGGCAGTATCTCTTTCTCTCTGTCTGTCTGCCTATATCTACTTTCTTGTTCTCTCTCTCTCTCTCTCTCTCTCTCTCTCTCTCTCTCTCTCTCTCTCTCTCTCTTCTTGTGATCCCTTCTCAGTACCGTATTCCTAAATGAAAAAAAAAAGCCTATGATGTCACATTCCGACTTCAGTCCGAAAACGAAATACCTCCCTTGATTTACTATAGTATTCATATATCATGGGAAAACGAGTTGTTCCGCAAACATGTCTGCACTTGTCTTTGTCTTAGTTATTAGGTGGGTAGCGCTTGGTTCTTGAATATATTCCATGATGTTATTGTTACTCAATTGATTGACATGCCCCCCGCAACCTCATGTCATTTTTTGGACCCGGTGGTGAAGGGAGGTTGGGGGACGAGGGGGTGGGGGGTGGAGGGGGGTAGACTTTCTTTTCTTATTTCTTACCAGCCCATGATAATTACCTCATCACTTTCTCCAGTCCTGAAAACATTTCACCCTCCAATCCAGTCCAAGATTTCTCAAGGGACTCATTACCCCCACCGCACCCCTCACCCCTCCACAACCCGACCCCCCACCGTTCTCCTCCCACACACTCTCTCACCCACCCTCTCACATCCTCTAAGGACCCCCCCACCCCCCACCCCACCCCCCTCAGCCCCACTACACTCCACGTTTCAATCAACTCCCATCATCAACACCTTCACGTCGTTGCCTCCCTTGCCAACACTGCCACCTCCTTGTCTTCCTGGACGCCCCTTGTGAACCTTTCATCTGGTCCTACCCTCCCCCCCCCCCCCCCCACTCCCGCCACCCCCCCTCCCCCTCCCCTCTCCAAAACCCACCCCAAGCTCTACACTTCCACGGTGACTATCCCGCACTGCCAGTTGGTTGTATGAATTCCTCCACCCCTTCCTACACCATCACCACCACTACTACCCTCTGGCTGGCTGTCTGTCTCTGTCTGTCTGTCTGTCTGTCTGTGTGTGTGTGTGTGTGTGTGTGTGTGTGTGTGTGTGTCTGTGTCTGTGTCTTTCTGTCTGTCTGTCTGTCTGTCTCTCTCTCTCTCTCTCTCTCTCTCTTCCCCGTCGCTTCGATCATCTCTGACCGCGGTACAGTCAATTAACAGGTCTGCCACAAGTGATCACCACGGGGTGGTCCTGAATAGTAATGGCTGTGCTCGCAAAGAGAAGAATAGAAGACCGCGCGCGCGCGCGCACTGGGGGGAGGTGAAGCCGGCTATACTAATTACACGGGGTATGACTCCACCCGGAGAGGGCCTCTCCCTACCACCCGGATCTTCCCCCCAGGCGGGTGGACCACTTTCTTCTCCACACGTTTGTTGACAGGTGCCAACAGTGGGGTACGGTGTGTTGCGTTGGCATGGCGACGGTTTGCTGGTGACCACTACAGCCCTTTGAGAATTTCATTCGCGAAGGCCATGGGGGAAGGGGG
>NC_134881.1:3506485-3536485 GCF_041734735.1 Babylonia areolata
TGTGTGTGTGTGTGTGTGTGTGTGTGTGTGTTTGTGTGTGTGTGTGTGTGTGTGTGTATGTGTGTGTGTGTTTGAATGTGTGTGTGTGTGTGTGCACGCGTGTGTGTGTGTGTGTGTGTGTGATGAACAGCAGAACAGCACAGAGACCCAGAGAGAGAACGCAGGAACGCAGGAAGTTTAATGCGAAGGCCACCAGCCTGTCCACATGAGAACACGTACACATAAAGATAACGACTGAAAAAATGAGGGCAAAAACCAGATTCAACAGAACTTAAACATAGTTGCTCTGTCACGCAATTTGATTTTAACATTCTAAATTAAACTTCACATCAGTTCCTCTCTGGAACGAAAAGCATAGTAAATAAACATAGCGACATCTCTTATTACACACCTGTCTTCATTTTGTAACAAAAATTGAATTGGTGGAGTGTTATTATTCCTATAATGTTTACATATATACTTTTCTCGCAGTTTAGCATATACAGGACATCTAATAAGAAAATGTACTTCAGTTTCTAGATCATCACAAAAGGGACAGTTTTTTGGTGTTGACCCAGAGAGCGAGAGAGAGAGAGAGAGAGTCATATCATCCAGGGAACAGGGTCTGTACAAGGTGCGTACAGTAATTAGAACGTCCCAGTTGCCCACAGCGACAGACGTGCAGACCAGGCGGCCAGGTGAATACAGGCAGGGAGGTAAGGATGGTGATGGAACCCGCACCCACCTCTCCAGCATTGAAAGCCGCGGTCCGCTGGTCCCTCACGCCCCTCACGACTGAAGCTGACCGTCTGGAATGTAAAAAGCAAAATGACCCGGGGGCATCCACACGCCGTCGGCCGACACTTCTCGCTGTTAGAGAACCTTGGTGAGAAATACACACCGCTAACTTGGGAGTCCGAGACACCAGCCCTGAACAAAACGTGACCTGAGGGGTTGAAACCGAAAGGTTGTTACTGAGTTCTATCGCTATACTGCTGACTGTTGAAGCAGGTATGGTTGGGGTTGGGGTGGGGGGGTTGGGGGGGGGGTACACAGTTTGGAGATACTCCATGGACCTTCATTCCATTCCGTTCATTTCACTGAATTTCAATCACACTGTCTGGCTACTGGTCTGATAGTGTTGGTTCTGCTTTGGTCTTTTTTCTTCTTTTTATCGTCCTTCCTATTCCTCCCGAAAGACGGGATATGAAGAGTCTTGGATAGATATCATGAAAATCCAAATAAATAAAAGTTTATTTGATGTCTGTGTCCTATATGATCTTTGACAATGCGACCGTTAAACTTTGAAATGAACGAAGCGGACGCTACTGAGGAATGGGCAGAAAAGATTCTGCAAGACTTGTGACATGGATTGTGCTTCGATCCCACTACATCTTTAAATGTTCGAAATATTCGCAGGGAGGGTGTTGGGGGAGTTCACACGCACGCTCGCACGAACACTGACACACACACACACACACACACACACACACACACACACGAACACTGACACACACACACACACACACACACACACACACACACACACACACACACACACACACAACTTTTTACACACACACACACACACACACACACACACACACACACACACACAACTTTTTACACACACACACACACACACACACACAACTTTTTACACACACACACACACACACACACACACACACACACACACACACGTTTTTTTAGGCTGCTTGGGCTGCGCATTGTCACGCACGGACTAGCAATCAGAGTGTGTCTGGCAGTAAACTGAGCAGTGTTAGGAACTGATGATGATGGGCGCTGTGAGACTGTGAGAGGTTTTATATGCACGCTCACAAAGCGAGTGTACAGAGAGAGAGAGACAGACAGACAGACAGACAGACAGACAGAGAGAGGGAAGGCAAGAGAGACACAGAGAGAGGGATAGAGGACAGACAGACAGACAGAGAGAGAGAGAGCAGGAAGGATAGAGAGACAGAGAGAGAGAGAGGGATAGAGGACAGACAGACAGAGAGAGAGCAGGAAGGATAGAGAGACAGAGAGAGAGAGGACAGACAGACAGACAGACAGAGAGCAGGAAGGATAGAGACAGAGAGAGAGAGGGATAGAGGACAGACAGACAGACAGAGAGCAGGAAGGATAGAGAGACACAGAGAGAGATATATAGAGGACAGACAGACAGACAGACAGAGAGCAGGAAGGATAGAGAGACACAGAGAGAGATATATAGAGGACAGACAGACAGACAGACAGAGAGCAGGAAGGATAGAGAGACACAGAGAGAGAGAGGGATAGAGGACAGACAGACAGAGAGCAGGAAGGATAGAGAGACACAGAGAGAGAGATAGAGGGATAGAGGACAGACAGACAGACAGACAGACAGAGAGCAGGAAGGATAGAGAGACAGAGAGAGAGAGAGGGATAGAGAACAGACAGACAGATACAGAGACTGGGGAGAATAAAGACGGGCAACCTTTGTCTCCTGATAACACGCTGTGACATTATGACAGGTTTAAACAACCCGTGATGCCTGCCTGCCAGTTATCATCTTCTGATTTGACATCTTTCCTTCTCTGGTCTAAACGCACGTCTGAACAACAGACTTGCACAACACACTTTCTGCGTGGAAGCTAAGAATCAAACAATAAAACTGGCCAATAAACTCTAATCAGCGCCAGCGTTCACTGACCAAACTTCTACAGGACAGGGGAAACAGCAAGAGCCAGCGTGCTTCAGAGCTTTATCACAGATTACAGAACCCTGTGTCCACAATACTGATGATTTCGTTGTACCGGTCGAGGCCTTAATCGTCGACTGCGAACTCGTTGGCTGGTCCAGGACTCAGAGAAGCTGTGTGAGTCAGCCTGCTGGACTGATAATCTGTGCCGACAAAGACATCGTGTGGAGGTCCTCGTGCTGTCTGTTCCTAGGGTCCTCTCTGGTATCATAAGATAACACGCTGGCAAACTCAGACCGCTTTGATATTAGTCGGCGGGGTTAAAGGTTTATGACGAATCGTTTATCGAAATTGATAATTTGTAGAGGGACGAGAGAGTGTGTCACATGGCGGGCGCAGGTCTGTATCACCCAGTTCTCTGATCATGAGAGAGGGTTGATTATTACACAGCATCATCCATCCTGTGTATTTCGTCAGCAGATACCTACATCTTTCCCTAGAGGCGTGTAGCAGAACCGGTAGGGCGCTGGATTTTGTGCCAGTGGTCAGGGTTCGATTCCCCCCCCCCCTTGCGCCCCCTCCCCCTCTTCACGTTACAATACAATACAATACAGTACAAAACAACAATACAATACAATTCAATACAACTCATCTTTATTCATCCATTGGACATAAAGTGTACCCTGCAGCGATGTGCCCACATAGCAGCTGACTCAGCAATGGCGAAGAAAGACAAAAATTGCATGCACCCAGTTGTGGAAGAGATTAAACTTCAAACTGTGCGCCCACTTGGGGGGGAAGGGGGAATTGAGGGGGGGGGGTCTTACACTATCCCCTCTAACCCCCCACGTCCCCCACCCCCACCAGAGAAGATCAGCACCCCCCCTGGTGGTCCTCTGAGACAGGACCTAAACACCTCAGCCCCAATGACAGGTTTATGGTCCACAGGTTTCCCACCATGGAGACACCGTGGCAGAATAGGTTGGACTTCTGATCCAGTGTTCACTAGTGACCAGGGTTGGAGACCTCATTTCGGCACGGTGTTGTGTCCTTGGGGAAAGACACTTTACTCCGAATTTTCCTTAACCACCTATGTTCGGGGTGGTTAGCATGGCGGAAGGAGAGGATTGGGCCCCGCGTTCTTATGCCGAACCCTAGACACAGTGGATTTGAATTCACTGCCTTCCTGTGCCAAGCCCTAGACAGTGGATATGAATTCACTGCCTTCCTGTGCCAAGCCCTAGACACAGTGGATTTGAATTCACTACCTTCCTGTGCCAAGTCCTAGACACAGTGGATATGAATTCACTGTATTCCCATGCTGAGCCCTGGGCACAGTGGATATGAATTCACTGCCTTCCTATGCCCAGCCCTGGACACAGTGGATATGAATTCACTGCCTTCCTATGCTGAGCCCTGGACACAGTGGATATGAATTCACTGCCTTCCTATGCCGAGCCCTGGACACAGTGGATATGAATTCACTACCTTCCTGTGCCAAGCCCTAGACACAGTGGATTTGAATTCACTGCCTTCCTGTGCCAAGCCCTAGACACAGTGGATTTGAATTCACTGCCTTCCTGTGCCAAGCCCTGGACACAGTGGATTTGAATTCACTACCTTCCTGTGCCAAGCCCTGGACACAGTGGATTTGAATTTACTGCCTTCCTGTGCCGAGCCCTGGACACAGTGGATATGAACTCACTGCCTTCCTATGCCGAGCCCTAGACACAGTGGATTTGAATTCACTGCCTTCCTGTGCCAAGCCCTGGACACAGTGGATTTGAATTCACTGCCTTCCTGTGCCAAGCCCTGGACACAGTGGATTTGAATTTACTGCCTTCCTGTGCCGAGCCCTGGACACAGTGGATATGAACTCACTGCATTCCTATGCCGAGCCCTGGACACAGTAGATATGAATTCACTGCATTCCTATGCCGAGCCTTCGACACAGTGGATATGAATTCACTGCCTTCCTATGCCGAGCCCTGGACACAGTGGATATGAATTCACTGCCTTCCTATGCTGAGCCCTGGACACAGTGGATATGAATTCACTGCATTCCTTTGCTGAGCCATAGACACAGTGGATATGAATTCACTGCATTCCTATGCCCAGCCCTGGACACAGTGGATATGAATTCACTGCCTTCCTATGCCCGGCCCTGGACACAGTGGATATGAATTCACTGCATTCCTATGCCCAGCCCTGGACACAGTGGATATGATTTCACTGCATTCCTATGCCCAACCCTGGACACAGTGGATATGAATTCACTGCCTTCCTATGCCGAGTCCTGGACACAGTGGATATGAATTCACTGCCTTCCTATGCCGAGCCCTGGACACAGTGGATATGAATTCACTGCCTTCCTATGCCGAGCCCTGGACACAGTGGATATGAATTCACTGCATTCCTATGCCGAGCCCTGGACACAGTGGATATGATTTCACTGCCCCGATGGCCGTGGAAGGCTGCGGGACATTTAACCTTTATACATATATTTCCCCCCACCAACACCGCTCGCATTCCCACTCCTGTCGGGTCCTGGGTTCTCTTCCTTCCAGTCTTTTGGACACTCGTGCCCTGTGTGGGAGGAGTGGGAAAAAAGTTCGTCACAGTCTCTGAGAATGATGCTCTGTCTCTCTGTCTCTCTGTCTCTGTCTCTGTCTCTGTCTCTCTCTCTCTCTCTCTCTGTCTCCCCCTTTATCTCTCTCTCTGTGTCTCCCCCATATCCCTCTCCATCTCTCTCTCCCCCCTCTCTCCCTCTCTCTCTCCTCTCTCTGTCATCCCCCCATCTCTCTCTCTCCTCTCTGTCATCCCCCCATCTCTCTCTCTCTCTCCTCTCTCTGTCATCCCCCCTTCTCTCTCTCTCTCCTCTCCCTGTCATCCCCCCATCTCTCTCTCTCTCCTCTCTCTGTCATCCCCCCATCTCTCTCTCTCTCCTCTCTCTGTCATCCCCTCTCTCTCTCTCTCACCCCCTCTCTCTCTAACCTCTGTTGACAGCCAACAAGGCGTCACGTTCCCTCTGGCATTCACTCCGAGGCAGCTTTGCGTCTGGAACCTGCTGATGGCATGTTCTTCAAGAAAGCGTGCATGGGTGTGAATGGTGACTGATGAACGTTTCATGGTTATTTGAATCACCTTGCACATAGCTCGAATTACATCACGTTGGGATTACATCACGTTTCAGTAGCAGTAGCAGTTATCATGACCTCCTAGATCCTTTGTAACGCGCAAAGTCGTCGCAGGAATTAAAATTGTAAAGACATAATGACCACTCGAATAGAGTGCGGCCTTTTGTTTTTTGAGGATGATGATCATGTTTTCAGACAAATCATCACAAACTGTTACATCCAGTCTAGATATCCACCTTTAATTCTACTTTTATCTGTTTGTTTGTTTTATGAGTACTGCATCAGAAACTATTATCTCGTATCTGGCTAGATATCAACCATACCCATTTTCTCAGTGAGCACCTTGATTCTCAATCTGTTTTAAAAAGTTTGCTCCTTTTTTGAGAATAATCAAAGAGAAGATTTATTGTTTAAAATTAGGTATTTATTGCACTCCCTATTTGTGAAGGGTACAAATGTTGATTTTTGTTGGATACCATCCCACACTGGATTCCTTTATAACGACCAAGCAGAAAGGACAGCAAAAAGGGGAGCAAAGAATCATATAGATAGTATAAAAGTATATTGCCCATTGTCATACAAGGAAATAAGCAATATACTAGAAAGAGACTTTTATAGGTGCTTGAATTCAAGTCTAAAACCTCGTCAGTTGATTCTCTCAGACTTTGGTCAGATTCGCAGACCAATTCTGAGTTTAGCTCTCAGATTATTATCAAATTCATTACAGACCAAGTATTGTTCTAATGTCAAGTGCATATGCTTTAGTAACCTGAGAATTAAGCATATAATTTTTTACTATAGCTTGATGAAGCCTTATGTACACGAAAGTGTGTCTTCACAAGTGACAGAGAACGTTGATGTTTTTGACTTTTTGCATTCATTATCAGTTGTATCACTTGTTAGTTAACAACTTCTCTTTTACGAAGTCCTTTAAGTAGTTTCCTGTAATTGTATTTAGAATTTGTTTTCTTTTTTCCAAGCTTCATCCTCATTTCACCCTCATTTGCCCAGTTTCCCCCAACCCTACATTCATTCACATCTCCCACCCCTTCTAACTGATAATACTCAAATGTATTCATAAATACTTCAACAAAATGTCTTCAATCACCGATATGTGTGACGGGACATTAAACAAAATTCCTCCTCAGTGAACACCCTCACATATGGAGTTCCCTTAATTAAACACCAAACAATATAACCTGGTGTGTTGTTTCAGTGGGGAGAAACAGGCAGACACGGGAGGGGCAGAATGGGGTGAGGGCCTGGGGGGATGGAGGGTGGGGGGAAGGAGGGGGAAGGGGAGGAAGGTCCAAGAGAATAGCGTTAAACGTACACAGCGTGATTTCATTGGGACAGACAAACCCAGTGCGTCTTTGGAACGCAAACCAGCGCAGAGCCGGCTCCTCATTTTTCTGCGTTTTGATTGGTACAAAGAGTGTGTGTGTGTGTGTGTGTGTCATTGAACTAAAAATAGCGCAGGGACAGTCCTCAAGTCTCTGACAGCCGATAGGCTCTATCGCTTGGCCACGGCTTCTGGACAAGATTGTGTCCCACAGCGTTCTCCCGAGCAGTTATAAAGGCGGGCACGGACTGTGAAGTTCTTTGCTTTTCTGTGTGACCACAGTGTGGGATTGTCAGCGTTAGTGTCTGTGACCAGCTTCTTGAAACTTTGAAAGGTGAGAGAACCTGAACTGATGTTGGAATGAGCATGAATGTTTTAATAGAGAATGAGGTCTCTCCATGTATTTTAGTGGAGAAAAACATGGATTGTGTTCAGTGATTCAAACACCCCTCAAAACCTTTAAAGAGAAAAAAACTATTTATGTTCCTATATATTGATAGTAAAAATTAAAAATAACCAGACAGAAAAAATGCTATCGCATCTAAGACCGAAACTACATAAAATACACAATGCATTAAAACAGGACTACAAAAATACTAGCACAAAAATACTTGTTAATGGGCACACCTTGGTTTAACCGTTCCGCCCAGAACAAAAATGCTTACTGAAAAGGTAAGTTTTCAGATCTGACTTAAAGGAATGTAGATCAGAGGCATTTCTAAGAGATTAAGGTAGAGAGTTCCACACTTGGGGAACCTGAGCTCTGAAAGACCTATTTCCAGCGCATTTCAGATTAGTCCTTGGAGCTTTAAGCAGCTGGATCTTAATGTTCTGTGTGGTTCACATGTTTCCAAATACAGAGGAGAGATACCATGGAAGAGACTTGTCAAAATGGTTGAGGGTGAGTGTTGCTAACTTATAGTGAATGTGTGACTCAATTGGAAGCCGGTGTAACCGATTCAGTAGAGGTGTAACATGATCAGATTTCTTTTTGGCGAGAACCAGTCGTACAGCATTGTTCTGAATTTTCTGTAATCTGTTGATGGAGGAAGATGGTAAACCTGCAAGAGTGGAATAGCAGTAATCCAGTCTGGACAGGACAAAAGAGGAAACCAACTGAGCCATATTTCTCTGTTACGTAGGCTCTTCAAGAGAGCGTGCATGGGTGTGAGTGGTGACTGATGAACGTTTTGTGGTTATGTGAATCACCTTGCACATAGCTCGAATTACATCACGTTGGTATTACATCACGTTTCAGTAGCAGTAGCAGTTATCATGACCTCCTAGATCCTTTGTAACGCGCAAAGTCATTGCAGGAATTAAAATTGTAAAGACATAATGACCACTCGAATAAAATGCGGCCTTTTGTTTTTGAGGATGTGAATCATGTTTTCAGACAAATGCATCACAAAATCCACCTTTAATTCTGCTTTTATTTGTTTTGTTTTTTTACGACTACTGCATCAGAAACTATTATCTCGTATCCGGCTAGACATCAACCATACCCACTTTCTCAGTGAACACCCTCACATATGGAGTTCCCTTAATTAAACACCAAACAATATAACGTGGTGTGTTGTTTCAGTGGGGAGAAACAGGCAGACACGGGAGGGGCAGAATGGGGTGAGGGCCTGGGGGGATGGAGGGTGGGGGGAAGGAGGGGGAAGGGGAGGAAGGTCCAAGAGAATAGCGTTAAACGTACACAGCGTGATTTCATTGGGGCAGACAAACCCAGTCCGTCTTTGGAACGCAAACCAGCGCAGAGCCAGCTCCTCATTTTTCTGCGTTTTGATTGGTACAAACAGTGTGTGTGTGTGTGTGTGTCATTGAACTAAAAATAGCGCAGGGACAGTCCTCAAGTCTCTGACAGCCGATAGGCTCTATCGCTTGGCCACGGCTTCTGGACAAGATTGTGTCCCGCAGCGTTCTCCCGAGCAGTTATAAAGGCGGGCACGGACTGTGAAGTTCTTTGCTTTTCTGTGTGACCACAGTGTGGGATTGTCAGCGTTAGTGTCTGTGACCAGCTTCTTGAAACTTTGAAAGGTGAGAGAACCTGAACTGATGTTGGAATGAGCATGAATGTTTTAATAGAGAATGAGGTCTCTCCATGTATTTTAGTGGAGAAAAACATGGATTGTGTTTGTAAAGACATCCATTCCTACCTGTTTAGATTTTAACAGAAAACTTCACATCACTCTCCTCTCAGTCAGCCATGTTCACGCGCATAAAAAAGAATAATAGGAGACAGATATCTTTGCAAATATTCATATACAAAAAAGAAACTATACTTAAAAAATTCACACATTCACTCACACACTCGTACTAACTACGAAGGGCAACAACACACAACACACTGCACAACACATAACGAGGACACTCAGTCCAAGTCCGTTTCACTCCAGTCCTCGGTCCAGGACACAGGCTGCTCCTCAGCGCCTTCTTCACACCTTGGCTGCCCTCAACAATGGCGCCATCAGCAGTACTGCTGCTGCTGCTGCTGTTGTTGTGGCTAGGTCTTGGCCTTGCGCCAACCCACAAGCTCTTTAAACCAAAATAAAAATACTTGCAGTTCATCTTGTCTTGTCCGTTAGTCCCGTCAGTCACATGTGTGTGAGTGGGGGCGTGTGTGCCCTGTACAATTTCACTAACTTCCCTAGGTTCAGTCACACATCATCCTCACCATTAAATTACCAATTATAAAGTCATACTTCCTTAGCTATTGTCTGTGTACTAGTAATTATCTTTTAGCCTCTTTGTCTTTCGAATGCAGTCATATGTTTTCCAGCAAGTGCTAGTAATTACATATCGCAAATTTATATTCCATTATTCCAGTGTTGCGAATTATCAAATCAAATCAAATTATGGTGCTCAGAGCCTCGCCTACCACTAAGGCCATCTGAAGGCTATGTTAAGTGTTAAGAAGAAAGTCTAAGTGGAAATCATTCTAATAATGATACAAAGATTAGGTAAAATCAAGTGTAAGCAAAACAATATCCTTTTGTCCCTGTCACAGTAGCAATGACATTATGAACACTTTGACAAAAAGGAATCTTACTGCCAAGTTTAGAAACAGTATGATAATATAATATAATGCGTTTTTTTAAAGACCCAAAAGCAAAACGACCATCAAATGCATATACAAATAAGCTTATACAAAGGAATCCATCAACACTAAAACAATGAAATAAAATAAAAGCCAGAAATATTCTGTTTTTTTCCCACTCTCACCTGAGCACTAGGGTCTCGGAGCCAAAGTTCTCTGCGGCTGTAAGCGGTTCGATGACAAACAAGTTGTGCCAGAGAGCATGCATCTACCTGAGCTCTCACCTAAACATCCGTATATGAAAAAATAAATGTTCACTTCAGCACCCCATGCAAAGAACAAAATTGCCTCTTGCAAAGTGTAATGCTACATGAAAAAAAACACGTCTGCTTCGATGTGATGACTTTCATCACAGTGTTCAGTGATTCAAACACCCCTCAAAACCTTTAATGAGAACAACTTATTTTCCTAAAAATGTTTGTAAACTTCTTGAAAGCAGTTGAGATGCATGTTTATTATGTAAACGACTTAGTGTATGTTGTGCAAATACGAAAATTAGCAAATATCTGTAGCATTTGGGGTAGTGTCAATATGTTATCAAAATGTGCATATTTGTGTTTTCTTCCAGATGTCAAGAACAATACCAATAAAGGAGAACTGGCTGAAATTAAAGAAAACAATGAACAGACAGTCCCCTGTCAGGGAACAGGAGCTGCCAGAAAAAGAAAGGTGAGCAGGTGTCTATATATATTTTGCCACTTATACATCATGCTTTCTAAGGTGCTTATACCACCAACACAATCACATAACACTTGATTTATATGTCATCCATCTAATAACCATTAACTTCCAGTTGTAATTTTAATAAAGGGCGAGGAAATGGTTTCTTGGTCATGACAATTCTAAATCTTATTCTCTCAGTAAATTACTTACTAGATTTGATTTTACTAGTCCACAACTGCTAAAACGACACTTGATAAAATGTGTACAAATGAAAGAGGGAAAGGTTAACACATTTACACGAGAATTGCTTCCACATGCTTCCTCAAAAGACAAATCAAAGAGAGGTAACAAATAATTTTGACTCCACCAAGTTTACCACACAACCTTCCGATTTATCTCCCATTTCACCCTCTCCATTTTAGATTTTGTACTCTAACTTTTCCACATTCTCTCTGTCTGTCTGTCTGTCTCTCTCTTTCTTAGTCCCCTCCTCCTTGCCCCCCCCCCCACCCCCCAGCCCCCCGCCCCTCCCCTCCACCTCAACCGCCCCCCTTTTCATTCGAATATACAGAAATGTCGATTTCTAATTAATTATAACTATCATTATGATAGAAATGATAATCCAAATGATGATACCATTTATTTTCAGTCTAATATCATCATCTTAGATGAACAGACTATAGATAAACGAATTATCTCCCATTGACATATCCATTCGGTGATTCACATTGACTTGACCAATCCGGTGTGAACATGAGCATTATATCAAGAACGTAAGTCTGGGAAGCTCAGATGGAGCACAATCAGTTCTTTGTAGCGATGCAATCAGTAATATTATACGTTACAGAAAAGGTTTCTTTAAAAGTTCACTTAGAAGTAATATCAGCCAGATGGACAGACTGTTGAAACTACTAGTTTAGTAACTAAAGTCGGTTTACATTGGTTTGGGGTTGGTTTCAACTCAGCAGTGCCTAAATGTTTTACTCCGCCAGGGTTTCAAACAGTCTGCTTCATAATTATTTCTTTGAATTTGACAATTTGATAAAAACAAAATAATAATAATGCACTGACGGGCACAATAGCCAAATGGTTAAAGCGTTGGACTTTCAACCTGAGGGTCTCGGGTTCGAATCTTGGTCACGGCGCCTGGTGGGTAAAGGGTGAAGATTTTTTGCGATCTCCCAGGTCACCATATGTGCTGACCTGCTAGCTCCTGAACCCCCTTCGTGTGTATACGCAAGCAGAAGATCAAATATGCACATTAAGGATCTTGTAATCCATGTCAGTGTTCGGTGGGTCGGAAACAAGAGCATACCAAACATGCACACCCCCGAAAACGGAGTATGGCTGCCTACATGGCGGGGTAAATAAACGAAATGGTCATACACATAAAATGTTAACATGTCTGTCTGAGTGTGTGTGTGTGTGTGCATGCCTGAAATCTGATTGAATGACACAGGAAACGAATGATGAGCGCCCAGTGGCAGCCGTAAGTCGGCTCTACCCAGGTAGGCAGCCTGTTGTGTATATGACCCCGTGTTTGTTCAGTGCATAGAGCTTGGTTTCCCACTGAGGATAGGCGCTGTATAAGTACCCATATAAAAAAAATGTGGAAGTTTGTTTTGTGTTAAACACTTATGTATTTATTTATTGAATAATTAAACTTTGTGGATGACGCCTTACAAACACACACACATAGAGAAAGATTACTTTTTATCAGCAAACGTGTCAATGATTTAGCTTTCAAGGGCAATAAAGTATTCCTGTATGTCTTGTACCTTGAATAAAATGACCTTTTTGTTGTTCTTCAGAATGAAGACGCCCACAAAAGGCCCACAGGAAGCTGCTGTGACCACCCCAGCCTTCACGCCTCCCAATCATCCATCCGCCATTCCCACAGGGTTGGACAGGGCTCCCCGAAAGCCGCCCAGAAGCCTGTTTCCTCTTGTACAGAGAGACACACAAGGGTAAGAGTCTGCTTTGGAAACAGCCCTGTTAGGAAAATGACACTAGGTCTGTGAGAACTGAAATACAAGGGCTTCCCCTGTCTGTCACCACCTTCATGGCATTTCTGGAGCAGCACATCGTTACATTTCTGAAATTTTCAAACGAGATTGTCCCTCCAAGGCCTCTGTGCTGTTCTTGTAAGAGCAAGGTTACGCCATTGTTTTTTTGAGTGTCAAATTTGTTTCTCAATTCTGTTTGTTTGCGGATCTGTGATCCCTTCTTGGTTACTAGTAATATAAAGCCACAACGTTGAATGAAAGGCCAAGTAGTGTTATGATCCAAACCAGGTTTTCATTATCGCCACATGGCCGACACTGTATGCATAAAGACAACAGGGCGAATATGGATAGTTATTTTGTTTTATCTACTATGTTTTCCGTTGGCAGGCTGTCTCGGATTTACTGTATATTCTTATCATGTATTATGTGTTAACGTACTAGGTGAGATGTTTATCATAAATGGCCAAACGTTGAACAAATTCAGTTTAAAATGATTTCAAGTGTTTTGTACTCTACAAATATTGTTCTTCCCCATATTTAAAATATGGAAAAATACAACGTGGAAAGTACGGTTTTTGCAAGGCCAAACATAGAGGTAGGTGTGTTGGCTGAAAGACTGACAGCCAAGGGCAATAACTCTTTAAATAGCCATGAAACACATATTGCCAGTTCGTCCGAAATTCCAGAAGTACGGTATTTTTGTTTTCGCTATACTTCATTGAATGTATACTTTGACTTTACTTACTTAACTGTTTGCGGATACTGATTAAGCAACGAGGAGTGGAGGGTATGGTTAATTAACTGAAACGAGCACGTATAGGCGTACATAAACGAAGTATCATAGTCATGGAATTATTTTTTCTTCCTTTTTTTTTTTTTCCTTCTCGTAGGTTAGTATATTCAGATTCAACTGAAATTTTTTCGAAAAAATCGCGCATTAGTGGAATCGGTCAGTGTGTGTGTATGTCGGTGAAGCCATCACCCCCCTCTCCCCCCCCCCCCCCTCCCCCCCCCTCCCCCCGGTGCTTGTTTTCAGTAAATCTGATCTGCCGCTATCCTCGCGGCACCGATGTTACACCTTCGTCCGCATAGTCCTTTCTTTAGTGTTGTTGATGATAATGATGGTGATAACGATAGTAATGATAATAATAATAATGGTAATAATGATAACGATGATGATGATTATTATCATTATCATCATCAGACACGCCGGTCGCGGGATATGGCTTACATCTACGGAACAAAGTGTAAAAAGAGGGAGCTAATGTTTTTTCAATCTTTTTCCCATACCCGACAATGTATTCTATATTTTTGATATGTTAATGCACATCTATTGAACTGCTGCATTAGAAATTTTAACTGAATTTGCTCTAGGTTAAATCAAAATCTGATCAGACTTTCCAGTATATTTCCACATGTTGATAGCATTTCAGGTCGTGTGATTATAACAGATTAGAACAATGTTCATTTATGTAGTGCTGGCCCTGCTGTTCTGAGCTCAATTAACAAAAGCACGTTGCGTGAATTAGATACAGATATGTGAAAAGATATCTAAGATACAAACTCGCTGAAAAAAAAACCCAATAATTATACTTCACAACACATTGACCTCTCTCCCACCTCACCCTCCCCCCACTTCCACTTGACTCTTTTCACTCTCAGAGGTTTACGTTGGATATACAACAATTACGCTGTCTTGTTCACCAGGCATCAGGACCACTAGGGGGGCAGTGTACGTGTATGCATCCTGTCTTCAACACCTCGGGAACTCCTGGCAGAAGACGGGGATGCTGCCAGCGTTCATTCTCACCAAACGCCTTAACCAGCGGTCTTCAGGCTGGATACAGAACACAGAATGCTTTATCATCTCAACAAGAGACGTTCATGGATGTCGGGATGTTCGTTCATCGCCGGAAACCACCCTGACGCCATCCTGGAGGCGGCGAAGAGCGATGGATGGTGGCCGGAGGACAGAGCTCCAACCCTGCACCAGACGTGTAGGCAACATGCCTGTCTGCACGCACCTCTAGCTGTTGGTGAACGGCAGCCAGGTGAACACGAAAGAATCCATGAATATGGCATGGGTACTCACCGTGTAGCCAGCATTCCCACTGATTATTGTTGTTCGTGTTACAATCCCAGTTGGACACACCGACAGCTGAAAACATCAGCCTGAGACAAACAGTAGGGGTGGGTGATGCCCTGACCTCCAGAACCAGACCCCCACACCCACTGACCAGAGACCCACACCCCCACACATCCAGGCCCGCCCCCCATCCACTCTCTCTCTCTCTCTCTGGGGGGACGACGGGTAATGGCGGCCAGGCAGCAGCTCTGTGAATCTGTGCGGGAGTTTTTTGTGGAGTGTGGAGTTGTGTTGGACTGTCGCAAGAAAGTATTGTGAACAGAGTTTCAGTAAAGGATCAGAGATAGTAGAGTTGGTGAAACATGGTCGACTTAGTGACTTGGAGGGCAGCTATCGGTGTTTTTTGTGGTCGAGTGCAATCTAGGTCATGTTTGCAAGGAAAGAGGTCACGTCAAAGCGAGCAGGTGAGCGATGACACAAACAGTGCAGCATGTTTCTCATCGACTGATGTTTTCGTCGGTTTTGTTTTCGTTTGCACTGCTGTTGCATTGCTTTGCAGTTTTTGTGGTAATGTTCGGGCATTCGAATCTTTTGGCAATGCATGTCTTATGAGGCACGGGGGTGTGAGGGGAACCATTTCGAGTGCAGAGGAGGGTGTGTTTGACAGTGGCAGTGTGTGTCATCTCGCTCTGCACGTGCCAGTGCTTCTTTCTGCTTGCTGTGTCCTACACGCCGTGTTGTCACTGCGTAGGTTGTTGCTCAGCGGCGATGTGGAAACAAACCCTGGCCCCAACACTGACGGACTGACAGACCCCAAAGTTGAATCTGACAAAGTGACGAACACAGAGACTGCAGGTGACGAAATGATAAACAAATTGATGCAAGCCCTGCAACAGCGGTTCAATGAACAGACACTACTGATAAGAAGTGATCTTGGAGAAATAAAGGAGGATCTAGGTCAAGTAAAACAACAATGCCAAGAAATAAACAGACGATGTGACAGACTGGAGAGAGATCAGAGGTACCTGACAGATGCAGTGACGGACATGACAGCAGATATTCAACAACTGTTTACAGAATCAAATGACGGAAAAGAAGAATTACAGCAAATTTCAAATACGATACATGAACTGAGACATGAAGTCGAACAATTAAAATTGGACACGGACAAATTAGAAGACTTCTCGCGCAGAGACAACTTGAGACTTTATGGGATTCCCCATGCAGGACCAAACGAAACATTTGACACGTGTGCCAATACCGTAGTTGACATACTGAACAGCATTTGACGGACCGAAACCTTGGACGACTGACGACATTACACGGGCACACCGAACAGGACAAGCACGACAAGGACAGCCACGTCCCATGATCGTACGATTTACGAGATGGAGAGACAAGATGACAATCCTTACAAACAGAGACATGCGACAAAGACTGCAGGAAAAAGGGGTGAGGGTGGCCAATGACATGACAAAAGCACAAGCACAGATCGTTGGCAGGGCAAGGAGTGAAGGCAAAAGGGCATATTTCCGCAAAGGTCAGCTGGTAGTAGAACCCAGGGTCTTTGATCAGCGATCATATGCGCAGGTTGTTGGGGGTGGAGGTGGTGTTGATCAAGATGCTAGAGCTCCAGTGCACTGTGTTCCAGTCGGGAACGAAGTGGGCGTGTCAGTCTCGGCCAATCAACGGGAGGATTCCCCTCGCCTTGTCAGTGAGGTGATGACGTCATCAGCTGAGACCTTCACGCAGAACGGAAAGGACAGTGTGAGCACACCCCCTCCCTCCTCTTCACCTTCTCGCACACGTGCAACCCAGGACCAGCGGCAGCGTGACGGCAGCGATGAGAGTGGACACGGGGACTTCCCTCGTGACGTCGGAACCAGTTCAGCGGGTGAACGACGCGGGTCAGCCAGAGGCAGCGGGGGTTTCCCGGGCGCTGAGTGTCACAGTGGCAGTGACACACGTGCAACACGTGGAGGCCAGGTGTCAGGCAGGCAGATGGGGATGCCCGCTTACCTGGGGAACAAGCCACACAAGTCTCCCGTTGGTTCGGCTCGCGGCAGAGGGAGAGGTGGCAGTGGCAGTGGCAGTGACAGGCACCTGCGCTCGAGCGTGACAAGGAAGCCATAGGACAGGCCCGACCATCCACATCAGTGGAAGTTCTTGAACTATAATGTAGAAAACTTGTATAGTAAATTAAAGGATGTTTCTTTTATGAACTATGTAAATAAATTCGATTTTGTTTGCCTCACTGAATGTTTTCTTGATCCTTCATTTGATTTCAGTAATGTGTTTATCGATTACGTTAAGTTTTATGCACCTGCAAAAAAGTTATCTTTGCATGGTAGACGTTCAGGAGGAGTGTTAATGTTGGTGAGAAAGAGTCTGACAGAGAGTGTGAAAGAAATAAAGTTGGAATGTGATAATGCTTTAGCTATTAAAGTGGACAAAACTGTATTTTGTTTAGATAAAGATATTGTTATTGTTGCTTGCTATGTTGTACCTGAAGGAGGTCCTGCATACAATGATAAAATGATTAAGGATGGTGTATTGATATTGGAAGAATCACTGTTGAATCAGTTTGAAAAAGATGATGTATATTTTATGATATTCGGTGATTTGAATGCCAGAACAGGTCATAAACAAGCTGAACCTGAAGAAATGTCAAACTATATTGGTGATGTGAAATGTAACAGTATGGATGAAGATAATTGTGCACGTTGTTCAAAAGACGAAACGGTTAATAATTTTGGTAAAACATTGTTGGACTTGTGTTTCATACTTGATTTGATTATTTTGAATGGTTTCTGTAATGGTGACAAAGATGGCGAATATACATTTGTGTCACCTAATGGATGTAGTGTGATTGATTATTTTCTTATTCCTAGTGATTTGTTATTTTGTTTTGATTTGCATGTTGGTGATTGTGTGGATTCGTGGCATTTGCCAGTTGAGGTAACATGGAAAAGGGCCCATTGTAACTTTGGTGTTACAAACACAAAGAAAGAGTATGAAGAAAAAATTGTATGGTCAGATGAGAATGCTAACATTTATAAAAACGAACTTGATAGTGATGAGTTTCATGACAGTTTGCAGAAGGCTTTTCAATTATTACATGTTAACATGAATGATAGTTTAAACCAATTTGTCACTGCATTGTATGGAGCTGCTGCATGTATGGTTCGACGAGTGGAGCATGGAAGGAAAAAAGTGAATGACTGGTTTGATGATGAATGTGTACAAAAGAAAAAGGAAGTTAAAAGGTTGTTGAAAATATTTCAGAGATGTAAAACAGAAAAGGATAAGCCAGAGAAAAGACAAGAGTATGCTGCAGCAAGGAAAGAATATGTTAAACTAAGAAAGACAAAAGAAAGAGAATTTGAAAATAACAGATTAAAAAAACTAAAAGAATCAGTCAGTGACTCTAAGACATTTTGGTCAGTAATAAGATCCGTAAATAGAAAAGCTTTTGTGTATAACGACATCTCCATTGTACAATGGCATGATCACTTCTTTAGGGTTTTTAATGATTTCGACAATAATGTAATACAAGAAGAAGAAAATTTATTGGAAGCAGAAGATGATCTTGAGCCATTATTTAACGATCCTATATCTAAAGAAGAAGTTGTTGCTAGTATCAGACATCTAAAATTAGGAAAAAGTGCAGGCCCTGACAAAATTGTTGGAGAAATGCTGAGGTGTGCAAATTCTGTTGTGATTGATTTCCTTGTTATGTTATTTAATCAGCTGTTTGAAAATGGTACGTTTCCTTTGGAGTGGGCAAAATCCATTATTATTCCTATACACAAAAAAGGAGATGTTAACAACCCCGATAATTACCGTGGTGTATCACTCACAAGTATTTTAAGTAAAGTTTATACTCATATCTTAAATAAGAGGCTGACTAAATGGGCTGAAAATGAAGAAAAAATAATCGAAGAACAAGCTGGTTTTAGAGCAAACTATAGTACCATAGACCACATATTTACATTATATGCATTAGTACAGAAATATCTGCTATGTAATACGAAACTTTATGTTGCTTTTGTGGACTTCAAGAAGGCCTTCGATTCTGTTAATCGAAATGCATTGTGGAATGTATTGCGTAAAAGTGGTGTGAAAGGTAAACTGTATATGGCACTTAAAGGTGTTTATAATTCTGTACTTGCGTGTGTGCGTGTGAAGGGTGTTTATTCTGATTACTTTGAATGTCCAAATGGAGTGAAACAGGGATGTCTCCTGAGCCCGCAGATGTTTTCCTTTTTTATAAATGAACTGGCTGTTGAATTATCCAATAGAGGCAGACATGGTATTCAGTTAATTCCTGGTGCTATTGAGGTTTTCTTATTACTGTTTGCTGATGATGTCATTCTTTTATCTGGAACAGTAATAGGTTTGCAAAATCAACTAAACGCCTTAGAAGAAGAAGCAGATCGCTTAAGTTTGACAGTGAATTTGGATAAAACTAATGTTATGGTCTTTAGGATGGGTGGACACCTGTCACTACATGAAAGATGGTTTTATAAGAATACAGAAGTTAGAGTGGTGAATTCATACAAATACTTAGGAATGATATTCTCAACTAAATTAAGTCTGAATTATGCATGGGAAGAATCTTGTAATAAGGGGAAAAAGGGTGTAATCGAAATTTTGAAGACGTTACGAAAGCTTAACTCTTTTGATTGCTGTTTATTTTGGAAATTATTTGATTCACAGATTGAGCCTTTACTTACATATGGAGCAGAAATTTGGGGACTAAGTGTAAATAAGCAGATTGAGAAAGTGCATACATATGCAATTAAACGTTTCTTAAATGTACCAATACATTCATCTAATACAGTGTTATACGGAGAAACAGGAAGGTACCCTTTGTATATAAAATTTTTTGTAAAGTGTATTAAATACTGGTTGAAACTGTTGAAACTTCCACAAACACGCTTATGCAGACAGGCCTATGATATGATGTATATTCAAATGGATTTAGGGAAAGAGAATTGGGCTTACAGAGTAAAGAAAGTTTTATCAGAACATGGTTTTGGAATTGTGTGGTTATCACAGGGAGTAGGAAACGAGCAGCAATTTATATCGGAATTTAAAGACAGACTTATTTGTTCTTTTCAACAAAACTGGCACTCCGATATGGAAACAAAAGAAAAATATAGTTGGTTTTTCTCATTTAAAAACGTATTTCAACCTGAAAAATTTCTAAGTATCATTACAGATAAATGGCACAGAATAAGTTATGCAAGATTTCGATTAAGGACACTTGGTTTCAACGCAAATAAGAAATGGTTTGAACCTGGGACTTCCGCAGAATTACCATGCCCATCATGTGGCTCACAAATTGAAGATGAGAAACACTTTTTGTTTGAGTGTAAAGCTTATGATGATTTGAGAAAGAAATGTAAATTTTTTGAAGTAGGTATAACCGAAATGCGCAACATTGTGTCTGTTTTATCATCTGAGGATGAAATTATAATTAGATCGATTGCAAAATTTATTGCAGAAGCGCAAAAAATAAGACAAGGACTTGTTATACACGGGCAAAATAATATATAATAAGGTAGTTAACCATAGTTGACTGAATGCTGATATGTGCCGGAATGAAAGTAAGGAGTACATGAAATTATGTATGTGAGAGGATGGTCGAATTTTCTTTTCTTTTTTTTTCCTTTTTTTTCCTTAGTATTTTCTTTGAAGTGATACTATGTACATATATAATTATGGTGTCAGTGTTACCAATCTTTTTTGACTGCAATGTTTAAAATTTACATCATAAAGATTATTGTAATCTGTTGATGTGAAAATGTTACCCCCTTGTCAAAAGACCTTTGCAGGCAATGACAATAAAACATTTCAAGTTTCTCTCTCTCTCTCTCTCTCTCTCTCTCTCTCTCTAGGTTTAAGTTAGTATGTATTTTACATTTTGTTGTCGCTGCGTGATTACCATATTGTTTGTTTGTTTTTTTGTTTGTTTTTTGTTGTTGTTTTTTTGTTTTCTTTTTGTTTTTGTTTTTGTTTACCTCTTTCTTGAGGTTGGATGCCTGGAGATTAAAGTTTTTGTTCTTGTTCTCTCTCTCTCTCTCTCTCTCTCTCTCTCTCTCTCTCTCTCTCTCTTTATTATTCATTTTTTGGAAATTCTATTTATCTGTTTACCTTATTTATTACTACTACTGTTAGTATAATTATTATTATCATAAGTAATTATCTATTTGTTTTGTAATTTTTTTATGTATTTGTTTAATTAATTATTCATTGATTCAATGATGCATCCATTTATTTGTTGTTGTTTTTCTCAAGGCCTGACTAAGCGCGTTGGGTCACGCCGCTGGCCAGGCATCTGGAAAGCAGATGTGGTGTAGCGTATGTGGATTTGTCCGAACACAGTGCACCCTGAGGAACGAAACTGATCTGAAATCTCTGTTATTATTTTTAAGAAAGCAGTGGATTACTTCCAAAACGTACTTCACACGAAGAAGAATTTGGGGCAAACCAAAGTGCACACACTCGTTGATGTTACTACGCCTCCCAGTGTTACTACGCCTACTACAGTGTTACTACGCCTACTACAGTGTTACTACGCCTCCCATTTTTCTTGGAAGGCAGTCGTTTCTGACGATGATATCCCATACTTACGCTGTTATTATTTTACATACCATGTGTGTTGTGTGTGTGTTATGATAATGTAGGAGTACCTTGGAGTCGGAGTTGGGAGGAGGTGGAAGCATCATGTAATATTTGTCCTATCCTTGCTATCATCACCAGCATTTTTTTTTTTTTTCAGTAAATATCGTAAAGCTTGTATGTGTTTTGTTTTATTTCTGTACTTTTATTTGCTTGAGAGAATATGCAGTGAATATTACAAGCAAGCTTGTTCACACATGTGAATATCCACAATGGATTAATAAAGATGTATTGCATTGCTTTGTTTTGTTCTGTGCAAAAGTTTGGGATTTCATATTTTTTCAAAACATTGTAGCAAAAGCTATATATCCTCCCTAGTACGGAAAGTTTGTATGAAACAGATCAACACACATACACAGATACAAAGATATACATACAATAATTATTACTAGGGAGGTAAGCAAACCTCGGCTAAACAACTCAATTTCCATCAAAAGTGACTTTTCCATTATGTCTTTACATAGAAAAGGATGAGTGGAACAAAGCTTTGTATCCTTTGTATCTTTGCAGCTGGGTCAGCAGCGAAGTAAGAGCTGTGTGGGCAATAGTATTTCCACTGCAATTGGAATTCAATTTTACACATAAGTCTTTTGTGAAGGAATGTGACTCAATCTAAACGTTACACCTCTGTGTGTGTGTGTGTGTGTGTGTGTGTGATGTATTTGCTTGCCAGTACGTGTATGTTTTGCTTGTGGGTACGTGCATGTTTTGCTTGTTTTTGCTCTTGAGTATGTGTATCTGTTACGTAAGCGTATAGGCATGTTTAATTTGCAGGTACATGCTTGTTTATATTTGGTGTGACAGAGAGGTGAGACGGTGGTTACAGATGCGTGTACCAGTTTCTGGAATTGTGCTCACGATTGTTTATAATGCCTCTCATCTGAAGGGCTTCATTGCTAAATGGACATTAAAAGTATTGTTATTATTATTGTCATTGTCAGTGTGTCTCTAATGTCTTTTGTCCCCTCTCTCTCTCTCTCAGCCGCTTCATCTCTTATCTGTGACATCTGTCGCGTGTGCTTTCAGACTGCTCGCAATAAACTCACGGATGAACACACACTGAATACAGTGAACATCCACTTTTCATATTAACGGTGGTTGAACTGGTAAAATACACAACACGTTGGCGCGCACACATACAGAGATTCACACACATTCACACTTTGGCAAGCTTGGCAGGCGCAGGCAAAAAGGGAGAGAGGTACGCAGTTTAGTTTGTTTAACTCCCTTTTCTCCTCATCTTTGGGTTTTATTTCATTAAGCTGAAGCAGCGGGAATTGACTCTCGCGTTGATAATCTAATGGGGGCTTGATGTCATACACCGCTTCTTATTGTGTAGTTATCTCGCTCGTGTGTGTGTGTGTGTGTGTGTGTGTGTGATTGTCTGTCTGTCTGTCTGCCTGTTTTCTATCTGTCTGTTTATCTGGGTTTTTGTTTGTTTGTTTGTTTTGTGGTGGTGGTTGTTTTTTGTTTGTGTGTTGTTGTTGTTGTTGTTTTTGTGTGTGTGCGTATTCATGCGTGTGCGTGTGCGTGTGCGTGCTTGTTAATGTGCGTCTATTTGCCCGTGTTTGTATAGCGCACAGAATCATATCTAGAGAACAGGCGTTCTGTAAGTTCATTTTTTTAAAATTTACTTTCATCATCATCATCAGTGTCATCAGTGTGTATAAAACCGGTTTCCACGTAGCAGATGTGCTGGAGCCGCTGTGTTGAAGAAAAGGGCCGTAATCCTGATCTTCCCTCCCTTGCCTCAGTTCAGTTCTGACGAGTGATGCTGTACTCAGTTATGTGAAAAGATAGGTTTGTTTTTCCAGACCTTGTTGAATTGTTTTTTGAAGACAGAGCCGTTCCTTGTCCACCGTCCAGCACCAAAAGACTGTAATTCCAACTTTGTCCCCATCGAAACCTACCATTCTCTTCAAAAAGCGCCGGCATACACACACACACACACACACACACACACACACACACACACACATGAATACGCACGCGCGCACACACACACACACACACACACACACACACACACACACACACACAGAGAGTACACTTCCACGCTGTACTGTGCACACATTCCTTGGGAAGATTCACAGGATATAATCCACACACTCGTGCTGAGTCAATTCCACTGACTTCTGTCCTTCTGAATCAATTTCTGCCGTTCGGTGTGTTCGATGGATGAGTTTTCACTATTTTTTTTATGTGTGGGTGGGTTTGTAGGTGGGTGTGCGTGCCGTGCGTGTGTGTTTAAATGCGTCTTTCCTTCTTTGAAAGAATGGAGTGGGGTGAGTGTGGGGGGGGCGGGGGGAGAAAGTCATAACTCTGTCTCCATGTATGTCCGCCTGTCTCCCATCGTCAAATCCCTCCTCTCTGTCTGTCTGTCTGTCTGTCTGTCTGTCTGTCTGTCTCCCATCGTCAAATCCCTCCTCTCTGTCTGTCTGTCTGTCTCCCATCGTCAAATCCCTCCTCTCTGTCTGTCTGTCTGTCTCCCATCGTCAAATCCCTCCTCTCTGTCTGTCTGTCTGTCTGTCTGTCTGTCTGTCTCCCATCGTCAAATCCCTCCTCTCTGTCTGTCTGTCTTCCATCGTCAAATCCCTCCTCTCTGTCTGTCTGTCTGTCTGTCTGTCTGTCTGTCTGTCTGTCTCCCATCGTCAAATCCCTCCTCTCTGTCTGTCTGTCTGTCCGCCTGTCTCCCATCGTCAAATCCCTCCTCTCTGTCTGTCTGTCTCCCATCGTCAAATCCCTCCTCTCTGTCTGTCTGTCTGTCTGTCTGTCTCCCATCGTCAAATCCCTCCTCTCTGTCTGTCTGTCTGTCTCCCATCGTCAAATCCCTCCTCTCTGTCTGTCTGTCTGTCTGTCTCCCATCGTCAAATCCCTCCTCTCTGTCTGTCTGTCTGTCTGTCCGCCTGTCTCCCATCGTCAGATCCCTCCTCTCTGTCTGTCTGTCTGTCTGTCTCCCATCGTCAAATCCCTCCTCTCTGTCTGTCTGTCTGTCTGTCTGTCTGTCTGTCTGTCTGTCCGCCTGTCTCCCATCGTCAAATCCCTCCTCTCTGTCTGTCTGTCTGTCTGTCTCCCATCGTCAAATCCCTCCTCTCTGTCTGTCTGTCTGTCCGCCTGTCTCCCATCGTCAAATCCCTCCTCTCTGTCTGTCTGTCTGTCTCCCATAGTCAAATCCCTCCTCTCTGTCTGTCTGTCTGTCTGTCTGTCTGTCTCCCATCGTCAAATCCCTCCTCTCTGTCTGTCTGTCTGTCTCCCATCGTCAAATCCCTCCTCTCTGTCTGTCTGTCTGTCTCCCATCGTCAAATCCCTCCTCTCTGTCTGTCTGTCTGTCTCCCATCGTCAAATCCCTCCTCTCTGTCTGTCTGTCTGTCTTCCATCGTCAAATCCCTCATCTCTGTCTGTCTGTCTGTCTGTCTGTCTCCCATCGTCAAATCCCTCCTCTCTGTCTGTCTGTCTGTCTGTCTTCCATCGTCAAATCCCTCCTCTCTGTCTGTCTGTCTGTCTGTCTGTCTGTCTCCCATCGTCAAATCCCTCCTCTCTGTCTGTCTGTCTGTCTGTCTGTCTGTCTCCCATCGTCAAATCCCTCCTCTCTGTCTGTCTGTCTGTCTGTCTCCCATCGTCAAATCCCTCCTCTCTGTCTGTCTGTCTGTCTGTCTGTCTCCCATCGTCAAATCCCTCCTCTCTGTCTGTCTGTCTGTCTGTCTGTCTGTCCGCCTGTCTCCCATCGTCAGATCCCTCCTCTCTGTCTGTCTGTCTCTCTGTCTGTCTCCCATCGTCAAATCCCTCCTCTCTGTCTGTCTGTCTGTCTGTCTGTCTGTCCGCCTGTCTCCCATCGTCAAATCCCTCCTCTCTGTCTGTCTGTCTGTCTGTCTCCCATCGTCAGATCCCTCCTCTCTGTCTGTCTGTCTGTCTGTCTGTCTCCCATCGTCAAATCCCTCCTCTCTGTCTGTCTGTCTGTCTGTCTCCCATCGTCAAATCCCTCCTCTCTGTCTGTCTGTCTGTCTCCCATCGTCAAATCCCTCCTCTCTGACTGTCTGTCTCCCATCGTCAGATCCCTCCTCTCTGTCTGTCTGTCTGTCTCTCTTTGGGATTTCATATTCTTTCAAAATATTGTAGCAAAAGCATACTCCACATACTCTGGTGGATATTTATGGAATTCTATTTCATCTGCACCTCTCTCTCTCTCTCTCTCTCTCTCATAGTAATTCGGAAAGGCGGATATACAAGCTCTAGGGAAAGATGGTCTTATGATAGTATTACAATAACTGTTGTCAATGTTTTGTAAGTATTTGGGAATCAATTTTAGTACACGTTTGAGCTTTGTTTCCACATGTAAAGATCTTGCTAGTAGAGCAAAAAATGTTTTATTGTGCGTTATAAAAAAAGTTATCTTCCTTGAATAATACGTCTCTTTGTTTCTTTCTGAAAATGTTTGATGCTCAAGTGCAAGCAGTCATGCAGTATGGTTCAGAGTTATGGGGATTGAATAAGGCTGCAGTAGAATGTGAAACTGTGCACTTGTTTGCGCTGAAGAAATTTCTAGGTGTCGATATGCGCACACCTAACGATCTTATATATAGTGAAACCAACAGATAACCGATAATATATATCTTAACTCAGCTGTGCAATGCATGCGTTATTAGTTTAAGTTGTTACAAATAGATGGTTATAGAATATCTTACGAAGCTTATAAAATGCATGAATTAGATGTTAGAGGAAAGAGAAATTGGGTAACAGAAGTGCGTATTTGTTTATTTAGGTATGGTTCTGGTGATGTGTGCTTGGTGAAGTCACCCAACGACGGACCAGGCGGAGGAGGAAACCTTTCCCAACGGCTGTGAAGGCGGAAGAGGATGACCAAAGGGCAGGGGGAGCTCTTATCCTTGGCTGGAAGTCCTCCTAAGAGACGGAACTCCGAAGAAAAAACCTGCACCTGCCGAGGCCGTCCTACACGTGGCAGTATCTGTACCTGTGGGACTGTGAGCGTCAGTAGGCAAGAGAGTGGGGAAGGGACTGCACAACTGCTCTTCACTAAAAAAAAAAAAAGTCACCTGTGCTGGTCAGGCAGATGCCCTTGACCGCTCTTGCTGGAGGATGCTGTGCTCTAGTGGCATAAAGACGTCTGAAAACAAGAGAACGCTGGCTATTAAGGAGAAGCGTGAGCGAAGGAAGCAGGGCTCAACTTCTGGAGACGTTTTCCCTTGCAACACATATGGGAAGTGCTGTGCATCCAGAATCGGCCTCTTCTCCCATATGAGGACACACACCAAGAGATAAGTCTGCCTGCCTACTCATCCATCGGTCCGACGGGAGACTCCATCAGTGGTAGTGTAAATTAATGTAATAGACTTTTCCGGCTACGTCTGACTGATTGTAGATGGCAGGACTGGAATGACCATATTCAAAATAGTTAAAGATTTAGCTAGTATAGAACTTTTGGAAGTACACATGATGTGAAGCCGTACTTGATGTGTAACATGGATAAACACTTGAAGCATGTGATATCAAGATTTAGGTTAGGAGTATCCGATTTAGCTATACATTATTGCAGATACAGACATTCCACTGATAATGATCTGATTTGTCCGTTATGCAAAGAAGGCAGAGAAGATGAGGTGCATTTTGTGTTACGTTGTCCAGCTCTCCGGAGAATTAGAGAAAAGTATATACCACTAAGTACTATCGACAGCCATGGCCTTTTTAAACTAAGTTTAGTAATTTCATCCACACGACTTGATGATGTATCGAAACTGTCACTATTTTTGCACAAGTCGTTTAATTAGAGAAATTGTAACCTCTTAACTAATATACTGTACTTCACTGCAGCGTTTCTGTAATTGTGTGCTTCGATACGTGGTTGATATAATGTATGTTTGTTTGAAATTATGCATGTTGTTCGTTTACCCCTTCATGAGGGGCCTAGGCCTATAAATGAATAAATCATCTGAATCTCTCTCTGTCTCTGTCTGTCTGTCTGTCTGTCTGTCTGTCTCTCCTCTCTCTCTCTCTCTCTCTCTCTCTCTCTCTCTCTCTCTCTCTCTCTCTCTCTCTCTCTCTCTCTCAACGGTATTTTCTCATATTTTAAATAAACGTTTATCTAGCTGGGCTGACGCCAACCAAAAGATTGATGAGGTACAGGCCAGTTTTCATGCAGGTTACTCTACTGTTGATAACATTTATGTTTTGAATGCAGTTGTCCAGAAATATTTGTTGAAAAGGTCAGGAAAAGTCTATGTTTGTTTAGTAGATTTTAAGAAAGCTGTTGACCGTGTAAACAGAGCAACACTGTGGAAGACTCTAGGTCAGGCAGGTATTGGTGGGAAATGCTTTGCATTTTGACCAGCATCTACAAGTCTGTGCGTTCTTGTGTGCGATGCCCAGACAGTATCACTGAATTTTTCGAGTGTCCCATTAGGGTGAGACAGGGATGTGTGCTTTCACCCATTTTATTTTCTTCTTAATTCATGAATTGGCCATTGAACTTGCAAGAAATGGTAAGCATGGTGTCCAGCTTTCACCAGATATTGTGGAGATTTTATTAATTTTGTTTGCAGATGATGTAACCCTGACCTCAGGGATACTCAGCTGCTGGATGACAAAACCAGATCAACATTTTGAAAAGTGATAATTTTGACATGAAATTAAATCTGTCCAAAACGAAAGTTACTGTTTTTCGCAAAGGAGGATTCCTGGCCGAGTGTGAGCAGTGGAAGTATGGTAATGACCCCATCGAGTTGGTAAATAGTTACAAATATTTAGGGCTGATTTTCACTACCAGACTTTCACTTGCTCAGGCGACCATTGAGCTAGCAGCTAAAGCTAAAATTAGGACGGCACGTATCTTAAGATGTCTTTTCACACTGGGTGATGTGCCAGTCAATGTCTTTTTTAAAGATTTTTGATTGTCAGATTTTGCCAATATTGATGTATGGTGCCGAAATATGGGGATTTCAACAGTACAGTTGTCTGAAAATGGTACACTTATTTACATGTAAGAGGTTGTTACGTATTGGACAGCAAACTCCTAACAAGATGATCAATGGAGATTTGGGTAGATACCCATTGTATATAACCTCAGCAGTGAGATTTGTTGAGTACTGGCTTCGCTTGATCACTATGTCACCAGAGCGACTCCCTCACAAGGCCTGTTTGATGTCACGTGCTATGAGTGAATCAGGCAAGAAGTCTTGGGTGTTTCACCTCAAGAATCTCTTATGGAACAACGGCCTCCTTGAAGCGTGGCAGCAGCAAGGCGTAGGTAACGCACGTGTCTTCGTGAGTACCCTGAGAGACAGACTGGTCAATAGTTTCTTACGGGAATGGGAAGAAGGGATACAAACTAGCCAACGCTTTGAATTTCATGCCCAGTTCAAAAGAATATTCAAGGTTGTGCCATTTGTGGACTGTAAACAGTTACGCTGTTACAAGATTGCATATGCTCAATTCAGATTTGGCTTTTCACCCATTAGCTCTCATGGGTTTCGGGACCGAGCAGATTTATCCCCTCAGCAGATACTATGCCCAATGTGTAAGCTTGAAATCGAAGATGAAAACCATGTTTTGTTTGTCTGTTCAGCTTATGTAGCTTTACGCAACGAGTTCTTTCCGGTTGAGTCCGAGTCTCATGATTTGCCTCCACTGATGGGAGCTGATGACGACGAGACCGTGTCAAAGCTTTCTCGTTTTTCTGTATAGACTTTTTAGATTGCACTCAGAGCGTACACGCTGATGTTGGCTTCCAAGTTGCATCGCAGCATTTCATTCTGATACTCACGTTATTAGTGAGAATTATCCTCTGCTACGCCTCATGACAATGTCTGTCTATTTGAACATGATTTTTTTCTCGTTTTTAAAAATTTTTTTTTTAAACGCTGAAATGAACAATACCGAACTCCTCATTGAAATGAACCTTATCTGTTTCTTCAATAAATCATCATAATCTCTCTCTCTCTCTCTCTCTCTCTCTCTCTCTCTCTCTCTCTCTCTCTCTCTCTCTCTCTCTCTCTCTCTCTTTCCACCTCTCTTTCTTGTGTGCTAATTCTGCTTATAATTTATATGATATCACTCTTTCTATATCTGTCTGTCTGTCTGTCTGTCTGTATCTCTCTCTCTCTCTTCTTTGTCTCTCTCTGTCTCCCTCTCTCTCTCTGACACACACACACACACACGCGCGCACACACACACACACACACACACACACACACACACACACACACATACACATACACATACACACACAAACAAAGAGTTGAAAATGAAAAAGAAAGAAAAGAAAGAAAGAAAATAGATAAATAAATAGATAGATAAACAATCC
>NC_134881.1:3543985-3551485 GCF_041734735.1 Babylonia areolata
TTCAGTGACATTGTTTTTTTCCACTTTGTTTCAGTGACGTGTGGCCGTGTCCCCGCGCGTCACGTGCTGGTGGTTCTGGGCTTCGGGCTGTTCTTCTTCAACTTCTGCCTGAGGACCAGCTTCAGCGTGGCGCTGATCGCCATGGTTCAGTCCCCAGCAGGGGCCCGCAGTGACGCCATCACCCTGAATAACAGCACCAATACCTCCAGTACCTCCACAGCTGCTGCGTCACACAACGACCAAGCAGCTCCCAGTGAGAGTAAGTCATAAATTATCATCCAAGTTTGTGAGTAGGTGGCCCAGGCAAGGCCGAAGCATGCGAGCGAGTGAAAGCACATTGTGGTGTAATGTCAGCTTGGTTGCTTTTGGTGAAATGGTGTATGTTCTTTCTCTGTTTGTCTCTGTTTCTGTCTGTCTGTCTGTCTGTATCCCTCTGTGTGTGTGTGTGTGTGTGTGTGTGTGTGTGTGTGTGTGTGTGTCTGTTTGTCTGTCTCTGTCTCTGTCTCAGTCTCTCTGTTTCTGTTTCTGTGTCTCTGCCTCTCTCTCTCTCCCTCTCCCTCTGTGTGTGTATATGTGTCTGTCTGTCTGTTCTTTCTTTAATTTAACGTCTTTTTACTCTGAGTCTGTCTGTTTCCCTCCGCGTACGAGTGTGTCTGTGTGTGTAGGGTGTGTGTGTGTGTGTGTGTGTGTGTGTGTGTGTGTGTGTGTTCTTTCTTTAATTTAACGTCTTTTCACTTTGAGTCTGTCTGTCTCTGTCTGTCTCTCTCTCTCTCTCTCTCTCTCTATCTATCTCCCTCTCTCTTCATCAGATCATCCCAATGCCAAGCCACATTGCTAACATGAATAATGCACAGCGTGTCCGTATTGTCACCATGTAATCTGTGACTGTGGCTATGTTGCCTGCTTCTTCTTCTTCATGAAATTTCTCTCCATATATGGTACAAATAATTGTGCTATGCATAAACTTAACGTAAGCTTGCCATTGCTTTAAACATAATGATATTTCATGTTTTGTTTCTTATCTAGTTTCAAGATATTTATGATAAAACGATGTAAATTAAAAAATAAAATGTATCACATTTAGTTTATATGTTCTGATTATTCATGGTCAAATCAGACCATACTGGAAACTCGGATGGGGACGTTTATACTATGATTGTGAACTTACTGTCTTATTCACAGAAGTTGGGTGGATATATCCAAACGAATTCATTTCAACTTGATTTTGCTTTGTGCAGTTGTAAGTGTTGTATTCTGTATTTCTGATTAGTGTTTGTGTCGTAAGTGTTATTTTTGTCTTAAAGGACATTAACCATTTTGCTTTATTCCCTGTAAGTATATTACTTGGACATGGAGAAATGTCCCACTACCCCTAGGAGTTGACAAAAACTGGATTTTAAATTGGTTATCTGAATACTTGTCATATGTCACATGTCATCTCTCAATATATTCTGGTGGTAAACTATGGAATGAAATTCCCGACTATCCAAAAAATAAATCTACCTTAGTATCATCCAAAAAAGAGTACCAAAAATATCTCATGGAACAATTATAAACAATTCTTGTATGCCATGTTTTGTTTGAGCTTCTAGTGAGAGCTTCTAAACAATAACATTTTTCGCTTGCTGTCTGACAATGTGAACAGGGAAAAGAGCTCAGAAGTATTAGTGTATATTAGCCTGTGTATGCATGCGTAAGCTGGTGCGTATGTGTGCGCGCGCGTGTGTGTATATGTGACTAAGTTATATTCCAAGTTATTTTTTATGTTTTGTGTTTAACTTTTGTTGTTGTTGTTGCTGTTAGTGTCTACAGTGTCCGTACCGATTTTTTTCTTTTCCTTTTATTTGTGTGTGTGTGCGTGTGTGTGTGTGTGTGTGTGTGTGTGTGTGTGTGTGTGTGTGTGTGTGTGTGTGTGTGTGTGTGTGTGAGGGCATGGTGTAAAGAAGCTTGCAGCTTATCCAGTGTACCCTCAATAAAACATTTGTTCATTTGTTCTCTCTCTCTCTCTCTCTCTCTCTCTCTCTCTCTCTCTCTCTTTCTCCGTGTGTGTGTGTGTGTGTGTGTGTGTGTGTGTGTGTGTGTGTCTGTGTCTGTGTCTGTGTCTGTGTGTCTGTGTCTGTGTGTCTGTATCTGTGTATGTCTGTCTGTCTGTCTGTCTATACCTCCTCCCACTAAACGCCAACCTTTTCACTACTCCCAGACGTCAACAACAACAACAACAACGACGACGACGACGACGACGGTGACAACTTCAGCTGGGACCAGAACACGCAGGGCGCCATCCTCGGGGCCTTCTTTTATGGCAACGCCTTGCTGCAGGTCCCCGCCGGCTGGCTGGCCGAGCGTCTGGGAGGCAAGGCTGTGTTCGGCTATGGCGTCCTGGGCACCTCACTCCTCACCTTCCTCATCCCCTGGGCCGCACGTGCTGGCCCCGGATACCTCTTTGGCCTGCGTGCTGTGCAGGGTGCCATAGAGGTCAGTGTCTGTGTGGGGGTGGGGAGTGGGGTAGGTGGGGTTTGGGAGGGGGGAGAGAGGGGCGTTGGAGGCCAGGGGGTGGGGGAGGGTGTGTGTGCGTGTGTGTGTGTGTGTGTGTGTGTGTGTGTGTGTGTGTATTCGTGTTGTGTGTGTGTGTGTGTGTGTGTGTATGTGTGTGTGTGTGTGTGTGTGTATGTGTGTGTGTGTGTGAATGTGTGTGTGTGTGTGTGTGTGAGTGTGAGTGTGTGTGTGTGAATGTGTGTGTGTGTGTGTGTGTGTGAATGTGTGTGTATGTGTGTGTGTGTGAGTGTGTGTTTTATCTTCAGTTTAACGTCTATTCACTATAAATGTTTTTAGACGTGTGTGTGTGTGTGTGTGTGCGTGCGTGCGTGCGTGTGTGTGTAAGTGTGTGTGTGTGTGTGTGTGTGTGTGTGTGTGTGTGTGTGTGAATAGAATAGAATAGAATAGATTTTATTGTCATGAAACCGTAAGGTTTATAAGATACAAGTGCAATGGTAAATGAATGAACGAATGAAAAACACACAATTAATCAATCAGTTAATGCAGTAAATTGCAGCAGCATTCATAAACAAATTTTCCCAATCTTGTTTGTATATATTCATCATCTGTTAGCATCACCTGACTGGGAATATGTCCTGTGTTATTCGAATTTTGAATATCCTTTAAAAATTGTTGCCTTAAGGTTTTATATTTAATACAATGATCAAGAAGATAGATTTCGTCTTCCAGGATGTTACACTTGTTGCACAATCTGTCTTCTTGTGGAATATTTAAATATCTACATTTCTCAATCTTTAGGTCATGCGCGCTTATTCTGTGTTTTGTTAAATCTTGTCTGTGTTTTGTATCTGATATATTTAAAAGATAGGTTTCAGTTTTGTACTCTGCTACAATCGTATTGTAAAATTTTAGCTTTAATTTTTTTTCTCTTTTATCTTTCCAGTATTTGATATATTCATTTTCTAATTTTTTATACACGACGTATTTCAGTCTATGTACGCTGAATGTGAATTGATTTTTCCAAATGTGATCAAGGCCTATAATTTCGAGTATCTTTTTAACAAAAATCAACCATGGGGAAGTTGTATTTTCTTGTTGGTACATGGACTTATATATTTTGTTGATGAGGGAAGTTTCTGGTAATTGAATAATGTGAATCCAATATGTAATAATCTGGCACATTATCTTTAAAATTATTGGGAATCTGCCCAGTTCACCTAACACAGGAAGCACCATAGCTTTTTTGTGTACTCCAAGTAATTGCTTACAGAATTTAATGTGTAATTTTTCATGTGGAAACTTATTCGATAAGCAGTCGTCAAAAAGATGTGCTAAATCGAAAGAATCATCCGGTTTGACTTGGTAAGGTAACCATACCTCCGCCCCATAAATCGATATTGGCGTTATCAAAGTATCATATAGTTTAGATATGGTACCTGGATTGATGTTGATAGTTTTGAATGTTCTTCGTAAAGTATGCAATGCTTTGTTTACTTGTTTAGTTAGGTGTTCCTGTGCTCTTATCAGACTTCCACTTTTGTGGAATATAACTCCTAAATATTTTATATTCTTCTGCTGTTTGTATTATATCTTCCCCACAGTAGAAATATATTGGTACTTTTGGGTCAGATCTTGTAAAGATTACCACTTTCGTTTTTTCTCTATTAATTTTTAATCCCCAGTTATGGCAATATGTGTTCAAATTATGTAATTTTTGTTGCAATCCTTTTCTTGTTAAAGACAGAATAACCAGATCATCAGCATAAAGTAAACATGGTACATTGCTGGGTGAAACAGCATTGAATTTTGGAGAATCGTTACTTTCCATAGATTTTACAATATCATCTATGAAAATATTAAATAAAGTTGGGCTTAGTGTATTGCCCTGTTGTACACCCTTCTGTACAGTTATTTCTGTGCTGAGACCTCCGTATGAATTTATTTTAATTTTGGAATTATCATACGTCTTTAATTATATCAAAGCATTTTCCAGTTATGCCCATTCTTTTCAACTTTAGGAACAGGGCATCGTGCCAAACATTATCAAAGGCTTTTTTCAAAATCTACAAAACAACCGTATAATCTCCCTTTTTTAAACTTTTATTACTTCATTAATGATCTTTTTTAGAATGAAGATTTGATCAGTTGTTCTGTAGTGTTTCCAAAATCCAATTTGTTCCTTTGTTAGGCGTTCACCTTGTTCTAGGTGCTCAGTTATTCAATTATTTAATATTGTGCAGAATACTTTTCCCAAGGTATTGGTTAAGGTTATTCCCCGATAATTATTTGGATCTCTCGGGTTCCCATTTTTATACAATGGAATGTTTAAACCATTTTTCCAACATTCTGGATATATACCTTGAGTGAAAATAATGTTAAACATTTTTTGAATGATATGGATAGTTATTGGAAGACTTGTTTTGACCATTTCGTTTGTAATGCCGTCCAATCCTGGTGATTTATTATTTTTTTGATGCTTGCATGCTTTCTTGATTTCTTTGTTTGATATTGTTAAGTTGATATTTGAAAGCAGACTCTCATCTGTTTGACTCTTTTTAAGTTCGTTTCTGATTTTTTGCCTTTGTTTTTCTTCTACATTCACCTCTTTGCCAATGAGCTTTTCCAGATGTGAAATCCATATGGATGTATTCAACTGATATTTGCGTGTGGCATTCTCGCCTGCAGTTTGTAAACTTTTTAATGTTTTCCAAGCGGTGTTTGGATCTTTATAAAGGACGTCGCTGATTTTATTCGCAAGATCATTTGTGTACATTCTTTTCTTTCGTCTTAACAGTCTGTTATAGATCTTACGTTTGGAAAAATATTTTTTGCATAGGGATTTATTATATGGATGCCTATTTATGGCATTCAGTATTGATCTAAGATCTTTCCTGTGTTCATAACATTCATAATCAAACCATTTTTAATGGGGTTTTTCTTTTGCGCTTACGAACGTTTGTTTTCTTTCTAAGACTTACATTAGCCGCAAATTTCATCATTTGTGTAAAATCATTAATAGTATTGTTTAGTGCTAGTTTAGAAATACCGGTATCATTTTCAATATACGTATCTAATCTTTGTTCTGTTTGAACAAGTTGGGTTTTTATCCATGGCATTTTGAAAGCTCTTAAATATTTCTCGTCTGAGAAGGCATCCCATAAGTATCGGTGTGTGACGTCTTCAGCTTTAAATGTTTTCTTTTCGTGACGTTTTAACTGATACTGATTTCCTTTCTGATTTTGTCGAAAATCCAGTTACGAAAAAACATAATTCCATCGGACAGTGTGTGTGTCTCATGGTGCCTTGTTTATTGGTTGTTCCGCTGTGTGATGTTGAATATTGTCGTCAGTTTTTGATGTGGCTTTTTCCTAGCGTGAATTTGTGTATACCAGCTGTGTCATATCGTTTGTTGTCATTTTTGTTCAGTGTATGGTTACGTGTCATAGTTTCCCCAGCAGTATGTAAACATTGTATATTGTCGTCTTTTTTGTGGGTCTTTTTTTTTTTTTTCGCCAGACTGTGGGGTTGTGTTTGACGGCTGACTCACACTGGAATCGGGTCATGTTCATGCAGCTAAGATAAAACTGTTGTGTCAAGTCTCAAACAACAACAAAAAAACCCATACTTTGATCCCATTGTTCTTGAAAACCACCCTCCAGCGTCAAACCTGCCCTGTTCTTTTAAGATCCTTGAGAAGGCTGTCGTTGAGAAACTGCAGGCCCACCTGAATGCAAACAGCATTCTTGTTAATTTGCAGACAGCATGCATACAGATGTGGCCATGGCAGTGAAAAGGCTCATGTTCGCCAAGCGAATAATCTCTTGATGACGGCTGATAGCGGAACGGAACCAATGCAGTTCATGTCCGGCAGGATTTGAGTGCTGATTTTGGACACAGGTGACCACGCTTCCCATCTCCAGAGACTGCCCAGAGAGACAGGTCCTGAGGAGCCGTTCTTAGTTGGTTCTTGGCGTACATGTCTTCCAGATTCCAGCAAGTTTTTCTTGTCCAGTCTCTGTCAGCTCATGTTCCTCACTTGTGTGGTGTTCAGCAGGGATCGGTACTTCGTCCCCTGCAATTGTATTCAGATTTTTTTTTTCAAATTTCACCCTCATTTCACCCTCATTTGCCCAGTTTCCCCCAACCCTCCATTCATTCATATCTCCCACCCCTTCTAACCGATAATACTCAAATGTATTCATAAATACTTTAACAAAATGTCTTCAATCACCGATTTGTGTGACGGGACATTAAACAAAATTCCTACACACACACACACACACACACACACACACACACACACACACACACACACACACACACACACACACTGTAAACATTCGTGCGGAAAGACGAACTTAAAATTTCTAGAACAGAGACAGAAATTAAAAACCATATACACAAATGCACATTATTTTAGATACACTGGTGTGTCTTTTTTCTTTCTTTTTTTTTTACAGACATTGTCATTAACATGGATAAAGATGATGATATCATGTTCTTTCAATCACTGGCACCAAATAACAAGGAAGGGAGAAGAAGGATGAGGCTCAGTTTTCATGCCGAAAAGCGTCTTGCTGAAAAGTGTTTTTCAACATTTACAGACGCTAGGTAATTTGGATCATATTTTACCATAGCTTTCAGCCTCGGGAATAGTGTATTCACGACTCAAACGCGTCTTTGCTTTATGATTTCTAGTTTTCTAACCAGGCTCAGTTTTACCCTTCATTTCAATCTTTTAAAACTGATCTGAAAACATCTTTTTGAAAACGCCTAGCCACAGACCTTCCATACCTTTTCAGTTATAAGCCATGCAAACTGTCTCACTCTCTTTCTCTTTCGTTGTGTGTGTGTGTGTGTGTGTGTGTGTGGGTGTGTGTGTGTGTGTGCGTGTGACGTGTGTGTGTGTGTGTGTGTGTGTGTGTGTGGTGCGCGTGTGTGTGTGTGTGTGTGTGTGCGTGTGTGTGTGTGTGTGTGTGTGTGTGTGTGTGTGTGTGTGTGTGT
>NC_134881.1:3556485-3558985 GCF_041734735.1 Babylonia areolata
CCTCTCGCCTTTTCTTTTTACCTTGTATACGGCTGAATGCAGAAGTCTGACCAATTCGTGTCCCCTCGTTAAGTTTGCAGATGACTCCGCACTGACAGGACTTATTACTGATGACGATGACACTGACTACCGAAGAGAAATTGACAGGTTTGTGAACTGGTGTGAAGAAAATTTCCTTGAGCTGAATGTTGGCAAAACCAAAGAGCTTGTAATCGACTTCAGAAAAAAGAAATCAACTTTAAGTAAAATCATCACAAAAAATGAAGTGGTCGAACAAGTAGACTCATACAAATATCTCGGTGTGATAATCGACAATAAGCTGTCTTGGAATGAAAACTCAACTGCACTCATTAAAAAGAGCAACAGTCGCATGTACTGTCTTAGAAAAATGAAATCTTTTAATGTATGCAAGCAGATGCTCCAAATGTTTTACACATCTGTTGTCTGTAGTGTTTTAACATACGGAGCCGTGTGCTGGGGGGGAAACCTGACCAAACATGACAAAGACAGGTTGGAAAAAGTCATTAGGAAAGCGGGTGGGGTGGTGGGTATAAGACAAGACACCTTTAGCGACATGCACAATAGAAAACTGACTGACAGACTAATAACAATTTTGACCGACGTAAGACACCCACTACATGATGACATTAATAGCAGAAGGTCAGACATAAGTGGTAGGTTTAGAGCTCCACGCGCAAGAACATCTCGATACATTAATTCATTTATTCCTACAGCCATTCGCGCACACAATCAAAACATCCAATACACTAAGTGAACCCTCCCACCCCCCAAGCCCCCTCGCCACAGCAACACCTGAACTTCACCAGCAGACGAGTGTATGGGAGCAGACATTATGCGTGCATGTGGGACTGAGCGGGTGAGCACGGGCAAGCAAGCATTTGTGTGTGTGTGTGATCGGAAGTGATTTTTAAATATTTTCTTATTTTACTTGGATTTCATGTATCTTAATGTTGAATGTTCTAATCTTATTGGCGTGACATATGTTATGTGCATGCATACGTTGTTTGTGTGTGTGAGTGTGTGTGTGTGTGTGTGTGTGTGTGTGTGTGTGTGTGTGTGTGTGTGTGTGTGTGTGTGTGTGTGCATTTTACTTATATATACGATTTATTCCCTTGATGTTTTTGTTTATGTATTGTTGTACAATACCTTATGGTCTTAACGTGTGTGTGTGTGTGTGTGTGTGTGTGTGTGTGTGTGTGTGTGTGTGTGTGTGTGTGTGTGTGTGTGTGTGTGTGTGTGTGTGTGTGTGTGTGCATGTGTGTGTATGTGTGTGTGGGTGTGTGTGCGTGCGTGCGCGCATGTCATTTTTAGTAATCTTATACCCTTTTTTTTGTTGGATGTTTTCATTTGTTAATATTGTTGTGCAATACCCTATTGTCTTAACATGAGTATGTGTGTGTGAGGGGTGGGGGGGGGTTAGTATATCGTCAGCTATTGGGAATTCTTATTTGACTAGTTTTAATCTCTTCTTATGTTGCGCATGATTTTATGCCAGTGTTTACAATGAGCCTGTGATTGCACAACTTAATTTCCATGTGGATTAATAAAGTGTTTTTGATTTGATTTGATTTGATTACTGACAAAGCATGATACTGATAAGCATGTTTGCCAGTGGTTTTTCCTGTTTTGCAATTCTTTGCCATCACATTGGCGACGGACGGCTGATCGTGTGTTGGGTCCTTCAGGTATAGCCAGCATTGTTCTGATGGTGATCTGGATGATGCTCGTTCACGACACGCCCGCCCAGCATCCACGAATTACGTCATCGGAACGGAAGTACATTGAGGCCAACGCCCGGAAGAGACGGGTGAGGAGAAGCCACAGAAAAGTATCGTACAACATGGCCAGTGTGACGTTTTCCCTCCTTGAAGCCATTCAGCTCCCACCACAGCTTTTGTCCCGGTTCGGGGCTGGCACGCGTGTGGATGACTGGTGTGGATGACTGGTGTGGTGACTGGTGTGGATGACTGGTGTCAATGACTGGTGTGGATGACTGGTGTCAACTACTGGTGTGGATGACTGGTGTCAATGACTGGTGTCAATGACTGGTGTGGATGACTGGTGTGGATGACTGGTGTCAATGACTGGTGTGGATGACTGGTGTCAATTACTGGTATGGATGACTGGTGTGAATGACTGGTGTTAATGACTGGTGTCAATGACTGGTGTGGATGACTGGTGTGAATGTCCGGTATTAATGACTGGTGTCAACGACTGGTGTGGATGACTGGTGTGGATGACTGGTGTGAATGTCTGGTGTTAATGACTGGTGTCAACGACTGGTGTGGATGACTGGTGTGGATGACTGGTGTGAATGACTGGTGTCAATGACTGGTGTCAACGACTGGTGTGGATGACTGGTGTCAACGACTGGTGTGGATGACTGGTGTGAATGACTGGTGTGAATGACTGGTGTGGATGACTGGTGTGAATGACTGGTGTGGATGACTGGTGTCAATGACTGGTGTGGATGGCTGGT
>NC_134881.1:3566485-3568985 GCF_041734735.1 Babylonia areolata
CTTCCTTCTAGAGAGATGACTCATAACAACACAGCACCAAGAATACAAGAACACTTTCTCGTCAATAAAGGAGAAATTGTTGACGTGTCTGCTGATAAAAAAGAAGGGCGAGATTAAGAAATAAGAAAGCGAGCATATGAATGAACTGAATGTGTTTGAGACAAGAGGGAGCAAGGCCTTTAAGACTCGCTTGTGATGCGTACATGATCAAACAAAGGAATCGTGAATTTAAAAAGTGAAAAGAAACTGCGAAACAGATAATCTAGCAAAAAGACACACCGATGTGACCTTGAACTTTGACTTCTAAATTTACAAAGCATTGATCCTCTGGTCAAAACAAATCACAATAAGATATACTATGTTGAATGAAAACTGGATGAAAAACTAAAATTTTATCATGCTTTTACATTTTCCCAATAGGACAAATTGTAACCTTGACCTTTGACCTCTGACCTTTTTTCTTTTTTTTTCTTTTTTTTTTTTTTTTTTTTTTTTTTTTTTTTACACCATGACCAATCATTGTACGAACTTTGCTGAAGATTACTTAGAAAAAATATCTCTCTTGCATGCAGAAATGCTTTCTATTAATATGATATACCAGGTTGTGATTTCGGATTTCTTAAGGATTATGCTGTACCAAAAACAAACAAAAAAACAGTCATAAGACCATGTTTGAATAAAACATTGATGACAGATGTAGTCTCCATCAGTCTTTTTTTTTTTTTAACTTATTTTGCTATATAATGACCTTGAACTTGGACCTCTGACCCTGCTGACTGTATCACCATGAAGGGGATGGTTTGAGATGTCTTCGTAACTACCGTAACGTCTTTGGTTCCTAAGTGTGTTGCGCCCGCCATATTCCTGTGCCACTTGCAGTAGTCGAGAAAATGTGAACGTTTAAAGCATATCACACACACACACACACACACACACACACACACACACACACACACACACACACAGAGAGAGAGAGAGAGAGAGAGAGAGAGAGGGATGTACGCACACACACAAACAGATGTACGCGCACACAAACACACACACACACACACACAGATGTACGGGCGCGCGCGCGCACACACACACACACACACACACACACACACACACACACACACACACACACAGATGTACGGGCGCACACACACACACACACACATATACACACACACACGTGCACGCTCGCACGCACGCACGCACACACACACACACACACACACACACACACAGATGTACGGGCGCGCGCACACACACACACACACACACACACACACACAGATGTACGGGCGCACACACACACACACACACACATATACACACACACACGTGCACGCTCGCACGCAGGCACACACACACACACACACACACACACACACACACACACACACACACAACAAGAAAAAACAACAAAACACTGGATTATTACAAAGGCTCACTTTGTTTAGACAGGATCAGCCACAGAAAAAGACAAAGTTTTACCATGCACCCACGTTTCGATACGAACACCGAGTCTTTAACTCATAAAATAGTTAACACAGTATAAGCTCACAATTATGATACCTATTAGATTGCATAAATACCCAATGAAAAGCAACTGAATAGATAAATCATTACACAACAAAATCGTTTGAAAACAGCTTGAGGAAAGTAATCAGATTGAATCGGAAACGACTGAATAAACACATGTACCTAAAACGTGCAGTCACATAAAGCATATCACACACATTGCAGACATGAATGCGGTTCGTTGAAGTTAAAAAAACAACGAGTAGATGACCACATACAACTAAGACATATATTTATATACAGATTCATAATAACTTATTATTTGACACTGATCAGTCCTCTCTCGTCTGTCCGCATGAGGATGTGGAATGGGTTGGAAAAGCTGCTGTGCTACTGTGCTACAACTATAGTTCTATGGAAATACACATCGATATATAGACTTCTTTTCATGCTCTTGAGCTATTTTGGGTGTAACGTACTGGTCACGTCATCTGATATTAATCAATATCCTTCGAGAGGATTAACTAATCTTTACCTTTTACCATTTTCGTTTATATACTGTTTTGTTGAACTGTCTTCGGTTATTATTTTTTTTTTTTTTTTTTTTTTTTTTTTGCTGCCCCATCATCTGCACCATTTCAGTGGCATTACTCCCACGCCGCTCATTTAGATTCCCCCATACACGGCCACACCCGGGTTCGTCCGTCGCAGTTCCAGCGTCGGCAGTCCACAGGGAACCATCGATGTTAGGTCGCCCGGAGGCCACACACCAGAGGAGACCCTGCACTGCTGCTGAGTCACTTCGGTGGTGTTCAGTGGTGCCTGTTCTGATTTAACGTACTTAGGAAACCACCTACTAAGCCCCCTACTAACGACAATAATGGCTTAGTCGCGGAGCCAGACTGAGTGAGCGTCTCTCCCAGAGTGGAGACCGCCACCACGTCCCTCAAACAACAGCCCCCCCATGATCCTGCCGACACTGACGACATTGACA
>NC_134881.1:3576485-3586485 GCF_041734735.1 Babylonia areolata
ATGGGTACAAGCACACAGAATATTCTAGACCGATAGAGAAACAAACAGACAGTTCTGAAAAATAAATGAATACTTTAATGATAAGAATGATGCTGAAATTAGTGGTTTTCCAGACCATGTTTCCTATCGTCCAGTCACACATGACGCAGAGAATCAGCTATGGCCAGGTCATCGGTGCCTGTTATTGTGCCAAACATTAATCCAGACACCCCAAAAATTTCCAAACAAAATGTGTACAGAAACGCCCACGAACGATAACCCCTCCTCTGCCTTGACTTGCGTTCCAAACCCAATGGAAACGTCATCATCAACAAGATGATTATAGAAGTTACGTGCACTTAAAAAACAAAAAACAAAAAAACAAAACAAAAAAAAACGACTCGTTTTTATGTAAACTTCTACAAAACATGAATTCGGAGCGTGTGGAGGGAGAGAGTATATCCCACCAATGACATCCTAGTAAAGATACCGGTTAATCAAGGGGAAGAAATATATCAGCATAAAGAAGCCATGCATAACGACAGCCTCGTAAAGACAATCATATTTTTGACAGGAAAGCGGGGAAGGAATTTTCCAGTTGCAAGCTCACACGAAAATGATCACAATCACACGAGAGCTGAGAATAAAACTCTGTCCCTGCCTCTCAGCTATTACTACCCCCCCCCCCACCCCCACGCCCTCTCCCCCCCACCACCACCACCCCATCTCTGATGAGGTTGTGTGGAGGAATGGGGAAGAGAGGAGGGAGGTGGGGGGTCAGGGAAGAGAGGAGGGAGGTGTGGGGGTCAGGGAAGAGAGGAGGGAGGTGTGGGGGTCAGGGAAGAGAGGAGGGGGGCAGGGAAGAGAGGAGGGAGTGGGGGTCAGGGAAGAGAGGAGGGAGGTAGGGGTCAGGGAAGAGAGGAGGGGAGTGAGGTGGGGGGTCAGGGAAGAGAGGAGGGAGGTGTGGGGGTCAGGGAAGAGAGGAGGGGAGTGGGGGGAATCAGGGAAGAGAGGAGGGGAGAGGGGTGAATCAGGGAAGAGAGGAGGGGAGGAGGGGAGAGGGGGGAATCAGGGAAGAGAGGAGGGGAGTAGGGGTCTGGGAAGAGAGGAGGGGAGTGGGGGGGGTCAGGGAAGAGAGGAGGGAGGTGTGGGGAGGTGTGGGGGTCAGGGAAGAGAGGAGGGGAGTGGGGGGGTCAGGGAAGAGAGGAGGGAGGTGTGGGGGTCAGGGAAGAGAGGAGGGGAGTGGGGGGTCAGGGAAGAGAGGAGGGAGGTGTGGGGGGTCAGGGAAGAGAGGAGGGAGGTGTGGGGGTCAGGGAAGAGAGGAGGGGAGTGGGGGGGGTCAGGGAAGAGAGGAGGGGAGTGGGGGGGGGTCAGGGAAGAGAGGAGGGAGGTGTGGGGGGTCAGGGAAGAGAGGAGGGAGGTAGGGGTCAGGGAAGAGAGGAGGGGAGTGGGGGGGCAGGGAAGAGAGGAGGGGAGTGGGGTGAGGTGGGGGGGCAGGGAAGAGAGGAGGGGAGTGGGGGGGTCAGGGAAGAGAGGAGGGAGGTGTGGGGGTCAGGGAAGAGAGGAGGGGAGTGGGGGTCAGGGAAGAGAGGAGGGGAGTGAGGTGGGGGGGGGGGGGGGGGGCAGGGACTAACACCCTCAGTGGAAGAAGGCGAGGGGTGTGGAGTTATTTGAAGCGTGTCAGATTCTCCCTCTGTGTCTGTCTTCGTCGTCTGGCACCGCGTAGCACGTGCCTGATGGAAAACAAGTGTCTGTGTCTGGCACAGGACTGGAACCACACACAGCTGTCAGAACAATTCTGGAGAACAGAGCACAAACGGGGGGCTGTGGGGGCGTGGGGGGGCGTGGGGGGCAGAGGGGGAGGGGCTGGAAGGAGGATGACTCATGGGTGTTTCTCATAGCATGGTGTGGGTCTGAGTGAATCATTAAAAAACAAGAGAGGCAAGGCCTTCAAGACTCCTAGCATTAATTACAGAGTAATTTCCCGTTTTCACTGTCTGCACCAAAACGTTTGCAAAATAAATAAAAATTCCATGCTTAGCAAAAGAAGTTCCTGTTTGAACAAAAAATGATAATAATGACTGCTCTTGTTGTTGTGTCAGAATAAGAGGTCAAAGTGCCAAGTTTAGAGAATACAAAAAATATAAATATAACAGTAAATGCAGTTTGCATATAATTAGGCTTCTTTTTTTATTTTTTTTTGTGCCCATCCCAGAGGTGCAATATTGTTTTAAACAAGATGACTGGAAAGAACTGAATTTTTCCTATTTTTATGCCTAATTTGGTGTCAACTGACAAAGTATTTGCAGAGAAAATGTCAATGTTAAAGTTTACCACGGACACACAGACACACGGACACACACACACACACACACACACACACACACACACACAGAGACAACCGAACACCGGGTTAAAACATAGACTCACTTTGTTTACACAAGTGAGTCAAAAATCCCATTCCCCACTCACCGGTATATCAACGTTCCTCGTATTATTGGATCAGTGTTCAAAGTTGGACTGCCTGCTGGTAGTGCTCACCTTTGAAGGTGACGTTAGCATCAGGTTGTGGGGTGGGGGTGTTGTGTGGTGAAATTGGGGGGGGGTGATGACTGGCTTTGTTTTTATCCGCTGTTGTTGTCTGTCTTGATGTTCATGTGGTTCAGGGTTGTGTCAGCGGGTTGCTGCCACAGGCTGTCATGGTGGATTGTGTGCATGGACAGACTCACACACACATAAACATATACACAGGCACATGTACGTACACATACATACACGCAAATACACACGTGCACACATATGTGCACACACCTGAACACACTGACATTCTACACGTATACAAATATGTAAGTCTGATATGCACACACACACACACACACACACACACACACACACACACACACCAGAGAGAGACAGACACATAGACAAACAAACCAACCAACCGACTGACTGACCGACAGACAGAGAGATGGAGACAGGGTGAGGCAGAGAGAGAACTTAAACGTGTAACATCAAGTTCATGGAGCTGAATACTACCCATTGAGCATTTCCAGGAGGTGCAGGCAAGTTCATGGAGCTGAATACTACCCATTGAGCATTTCCAGGAGGTGCAGGCAAGTTCATGGAGCTGAATACTACCCATTGAGCATTTCCAGGAGGTGCAGGCAAGTTCATGGAGCTGAATACTACCCATTGAGCATTTCCAGGAGGTGCAGGCAAGTTCACAAATGTGCCACACATTTAATAATAATTATAATAATAATGGTATTTATACAGCACTGGATCTTGTGCAGACAAATCAAAGCGCTTTCGCACCAGTCATTCACACGGCCAGACTTGAAAGAGCTGAGTGTGGAGACTTGACGAAGCGAAAGAGGAAGTTTTCAGAGACAGACAGAGACACAGGACGGATTGCAAAAACTAAGGAAACAAGAAAGGCAAGGTCTTCAAGACTCACTTGTGATATACATTTAAAGGAGAGAAAAAAGAAAAGATAATAGTAATGAAAGTTCTAAAAATTAGTATGTTGAGATGTGTTCTCTATTCGTTATTATAACAATATAAAGCTCCGTGTTAAAAAAAAAATTAAAAGAAAGAAAAGAAAGAGTTCCACGCAGCTTCGAACGAGAGACGTTCGAATCGAGAATGAGTAGTTTTATCCACTGCGGCTTCGACAATGACGTTCAAAAATTATTATTTGAACATGTTGTTTTAGTGGAATAAATCGACAACGGTAATGTAAGTGATATCGCTGTTTAAATCATGATATTTTGGTGTATCTTGGGCATTTAAGTAGTCCGAAATAAAGGACACGTTCCCATCGCTTGAAACACCTGTGTGTCCGTTTTAAATAGATCTGCAGAGATCTATGTTCGACAACTCTCCGTGAGAACTGACTACGACACTGCCCATTCGATTTCTCTTTTCTGTTCATTCTAGTTACTTCAGTATCCACTTAAAAATATTCATATGCAGTAAAAGAGTTGATGATTATTGAAGGAATTCTTTTAATTCCGCGCTAAAGCAGACGTTGCCATCGCGTCAGGCTTTGTAACATGTTTCGTCAAGATCTGCACAAACCAGTGTAGGCAAGGTTGACCAAACTCCGTGAAACGGTCGATTCAAATTTTCTTTTATGTTCATTCTCGTTAATTCAGTGTCTACTTTAGAATATTCAAATGCAGAATGCACGTCAATAATGTAGTTAGTGTCACTGTATGTGCTCTGTCCAGAATGTGTATTTCTTTGCTTTCAATTGCGAACAAGAGAAACGAGGTCATGGTGTCTTTTGAACACACATTGGCTGCATTGGGGCAGCTGCAAAGGGTATCAGAGTTTTCGGAATCCGGATCGAGCATCAACGAAATAAACCATTGATAATTCGGAAATAGGCTAAATTCGAGAGACGTTCAATCTATGATTTGTATGACTGTGAAGAATTTTTTCCTACTATGTTTAAGCCAATTTTGGTATTGGTAGACAAAGTATTTCCAGAGAAAATGGCAATGTTAAAGTTTACCACTGACACACAGACGCACAGACACAGACACACGGACACACACACACACACACACACACACACACACACACACACACACACACACACACACACACACACACACACACACACACACACACAACCGAACACGTGGTTATAACATAGACTCACTTTGTTTACACAAGTGAGTCAAAAAGACACACAAAAAACAGAAAAAAAACTTTCAAGTGAATGAACAGATAAGCAAAGAAGCAAAGAAGGAAAGGAAGAAAAGGACAGAACGAGACAGCGATGTACCCAACAGGTGCCAGTAAAGCTCCAAGCTAAACACACCCGTTCTGTTGAAAGTGTGGATTTGTCATCACCAGGTGAAGAAAATCACAGCCAGCAATCCACACCTTCGTTAGGTTACAGATCCACACACCTTGAACAAGGGAATCCGTTTAGCTTTTGCACGTGTTTGAGAGCACACAGACACAGACATTCACGGGCACAGTTCGCTCTCTCTCTCTCTCTCTCTCTCTCTCTCTCTCTCTCTCTATCTCTCTCTCTCTCTCTCTCTCTCTCTCTCTCTCTCTCTCTCTCTCTCTCTCTCTCTCTCTCTCTCTCTCTCTCTCTCTCTCTCTCATAGATGTGTGCCTGCCTGCCTGTCTGTCAGTCTCTGTTTGTGTGTCTGTGTGTGTATGCGTGTGTCTGTGTCTGTGTGTGTGCGTTGCTGTTTTAACTCTACTTCGAGTGCATAAAAGCATACAGACATGCATTGCACTGAGATGTTCCATCTGCACTCACATGGCTGATGCCACGCCACTCGGGTGGTAGACTCCAGTAACAGACCCAAGCGATAGACCCAAGCGATAGATCCTAGCGATAAATCAAACGTTAGACCCTAAAAATAGACCAAGCGATAGATCCAAGCGATTGACCAAGTAATATTCTAGCGATAGACCCTAGCGATAAATCAAACGTTAGACCCTAGCGATAGTCCCAAGCGATAGACCCCAGCGATAGTCCCAAGCGATAGACCCTAGCGACAGATCAAACGAGATAGACCACAGTGATAGACCAAGCAAAAATTCCTAGCGATGGACCAATCGATAGACCCCAGCGATGGACCCTGGCGATAGCGCAAGCGATAGATCCTAGTGGTAGACCGAGCGGTAGACCCTAATAATAGACCCTTGTGATATACCAAGCAAACGATCCTGGCGATAGACCAATCGATGGACCCTAGTGATAAACCCTAGTGGTAGACCAAGCGATAGACTCTAGTAATAGACCCTTGTGGTAGACAAAGCAAACGATCCTAGCGATAGACCCTAGCGATAGACCAATCGATGGACCCTAGCGATAGACCCTAGTGGTTGGCCAAGCGATAGACCCTAGTAATAGACCCTTGTGATAGACCAAGCAAACGATCCTAGCGATAGACTAATCGATGGACCCTAGCGATAGACCCTAGTGGTAGACCAAGCGGGGTAGACTCAAGCGACAGACCCCAGGGATAGACCCTAACGTTGATAAACCCTAGCGATAGGCCAAGCGATAGACCCCAGCGATAGAAAGGAAAGTTTTGAAGCCTTTCTTTTTGCTCATTTGAGCGTAGAGATTTGACAGGACAGTGTCAGAACTCTGCCACTGGAAGATAACATCAATAATGACGGGTCTTCGTTGTGGGAGCTGGCGGGAGGTGACTTTTTTTTTTAAAGTCCCGAGTGAGGTCCCCGCTCTTTGGATGTTCTCAAATCTGATGGGCATCTTTGATGAGCGAATTAAATAAACGCTGCACTCGCTAGAAATGTAAGTGAATTAGAAATAAGGTCCAGGAAGCAGCGTGGAGGAGAAAAAAAAACAAACAGCTAAAATGGAAAAACAAACTTTATCAGAAAAACTTGACGTTGGGATGCTCAAACTTTTCTTTTGCATTTACCTAGACACTCTCTTATCTTCCTCGAAAAGATAGCAATGCTTTGATGTATGAAGCATTCTTTCCCTCCCTCTCTCTCTCTCTCTCTCTCTCTCTCTCTCTCTCTCTCTCTCTCTCCCACCCCGCCACCCTCGTTTTCCTCCTTTCTCTCCCCCCCTTTCTCTCTCCCTCTCTCTCTCTCTCTCTCTCTCTCTCTCTCTCTCTCCCTTTTCTCTCCCTCTCTCTCACCCCGCCCCCCTCCTTTTTCTTCCTTTCTCTCCCCCCTTTCTCTCCCTCTCTCTCTTTCTCACCGCCTTTCTCTCCCTCTCTCTCTCTCATCCCTCCCTTTTCTCTCCCCCACTCTCTCTCTCTCCCCGCCTTTCTCTCCCTCTCTCTCTCTCTCCCCGCCTTTCTTTCTCTCTCTCTCTCTCTCTCCCTTTTCTCTCCCCCTCTCTCTCTCTCTCCCCTTTCTCTCTCTCTCTCTTCCTTTTCTCTCCCCCTCTCTCTCTCTCCCCGCCTTTCTCTCCCTCTCTCTCTCTCTCTCTCCCTTTTCTCTCTCTCTCTCTCTCTCTCTCTCTCTCTCTCTCTCTCTCTCTCTCTCTCTTTCTTCCCCCCCTTCCCTTTGTCGTGTCGTTCCCTGATTCCCACCTCCCCAGTGGGAGCACCCCCCTCCAGTTCCACCTTGCTCTCTGTCTTGGATTCACAGCGTCTTCGTCCACTTTGCATTATTTTCTTCCATTTCTTTATCACTTCTTTCTTCTTCTTTTTTTATAATTTATTTATGACCCATGTCCATCTCTGTTCAACTGGTTATCAACCAGAAATGCCCTCCAACGAGAATAGCCTCCCCCTGGGCGAAGCGTATTGCACAGTGGACGTTTTGTACCAATGTCCATGCTGATTTCATTCTCAATGTCTCTTGTTTTGCTGGTTTGGGGTGTAACGTTTTGTACCAATCTCCATACTGATTTCATTCTCAATGTCTCTTGTTTTGCTGGTCTGGGGTGTAACGTTTTGTACCAATCTCCATACTGATTTCATTCTCAATGTCTCTTGTTTTGGTGGTCTGGGGTGTAACGTTTTGTACCAATCTCCATACTGATTTCATTCTAAATGTCTCTTGTTTTGCTGGTTTGGGGTGTAACGTTTTGTACCAATCTCCATACTGATTTCATTCTCAATGTCTCTTGTTTTGCTGGTTTGGGGTGTAATGTTTTGTACCAATCTCCATACTGATTTCATTCTCAATGTCTCTTGTTTTGCTGGTTTGGGGTGTAACGTTTTGTACCAATCTCCATCCTGATTTCATTCTCAATGTCTCTTGTTTTGCTGGTTTGGGGTGTAACGTTTTGTACCAATCTCCATACTGATTTCATTCTCAATGTCTCTTGTTTTGCTGGTTTGGGGTGTTACGTTTTGTACCAATATCCATACTGATTTCATTCTCAATGTCTCTTGTTTTGCTGGTTGGGGTGTACTAACTGCTTTCTCTGTCCAGTGATAAGGTGTCAGCGAATGGGAAGTTCTGTCAATCCGCGAATGCATAACAGTTTAATTATGGAACTGAAAGAAATATGAGGTAGATCGGTTATAAAGAGGTGAAGCAAGGCTGGACAATTAATACAACATTGATGCGCTACACATGTAACAAAGACAATACGGATGAGTGGCCGCTGATGCGTTTGCAGTGTCTTCGAGAAGAGATAGATGTAAGAAGTAAAGAAGTATAGCAAGGGAGGAACCACTGAAAAAAGATACAGAGACTGAGTGAATCACACAAGAAAAACAAGAGAGGCAAGGCCTTCAAGACTCACTTGTGATAAATTAAGTCCCCTTCCATTAATTACAGAGTAATTTCCCTTCTTTACTATCTGCACCAAAACGTTTGCAAAATAAATAAAAATTCCATGCTTAGCAAAAGAAGTTCCCGTTTGAACAAAAAATGATAATAATGACTGCTCTTGTTGTTGGGTCAGAATATGAGATCAAAGTGCCAAGTTTAGAGAATACAAAAAATATAAATATAACAGTAAATGCAGTTTGCATATAATTAGGCTTCTTTTTTATTTTTTGTGCCGATCCCAGAGGTGCAATATTGTTTTAAACAAGATGACTGGAAAGAACTGAATTTTTCCTATTTTTATGCCTAATTTGGTGTCAACTGACAAAGTATTTGCAGAGAAAATGTCAATGTTAAAGTTTACCACGGACACACAGACACCCGGACACACACACACACACACACACACACACACAGACACACACACACACACACACACACACACACACACACTCACTTTGTTTACACAAGTGAGTCAAAAAGTGGATTTTTGTTAGCCTGTGAGTTCGAATCACATAGCGCCCAACAGAAACAGCGCCATTCTCGCAACTCGTTCAATGTGTTGTTGTTCTGTGGTGGTACTGGGTTGGTCCCTTCAACTCAACACGTGGTTGAAACGGGTATTCCCGAAGGTGTCGACGTGCATCCTGATAATTAGTTGGCAGATAAACAGACCACTGACAGACACTGGTTCGCTGACTACAGGTCTGTTGAGAGAGAGCGTGTTTGCGGATTGGAGGAGGCGGGCGGTTTGCAAGCATATCTTTCTCTCTTCTGCACTCTGTCAGCGAAGAGTCATGAGAGGGGAAAGCTCCCCGCTGTCACTGGAACAATACATGCAGGGACTTTGCCTGCAGCTTCCGACGCGCCTGTCTGGTTATCATTTTTATGCCTCTGACTGAAGCATGCGACCTGTCCACGTGGTATAGGTGGGTGGGGAGGGAAAGGAAGGGTTAAATAACCAGCCCTGTGTGCAGTGTGGTACAGAGGTGTGTGTGTGTGTGTGTGTGTGTGTGTGTGTGTGTGTGTGTGCGCGTGTGTGTGTGTGTGTGTGTGTGTGTGTGCGCGCGCGCGTGTGTGTGTGTGTCTTTTTATCCATGCTGGCTTTTCCTTACATATTTATTCAGATACCTGGCATCCGATGCAGTCAACTAAGACATATCAGCATCTAATCGCCAGGAGGCCACTCATCAAAGAAGACCACACGCTGTGTCTGGATCTCTTGTGAAGTTTTCAGCGGTACCTAATCTGTTATTTTGACATCCAAAGTCTGGAAGCATGTGGATACGAAATAGACAACACTTCAAAGACACAGTGAGAGAGAGAGAGAGACAGAGACACAGAGAGAGAGAGAGAAACAGAGACAGACAGACAGAGAATTAATTAATTATTTATTTATTTAATGATTTAATAATTCAAATGATTTTGTTTTTGACAGAAAGAGAGCGGTCTCCGGCAGTTCAATGACCAGATTACATGGAAAACGGTTCAGCATATGACAGGAAATGTTTCTGAGAAGACAACAAACCGAAAGCAAAAAGAACAACAAACACACACACACAATCGCATTCGCGCGCGCGTGCACACACACACACACACACACACACACACACACACACACACACACACACACACACACACAGACTCGTACACGTGTTTGGACGTACACAACAGGCACCTGAACACAGAGAATTATACAGTTTGCACACTGTCACTCTCACAATATCATTATATGTATTTATTCATTCATTCGTTTAGTCATTTATTTATACACTCACAT
>NC_134881.1:3593985-3603985 GCF_041734735.1 Babylonia areolata
TTTATGTACAATGCAGACCAGGAAAGAATAATGTTATCGTCGCCACTTGCCATTAGTTTATGTACAATGTAGATCACGGAAAGGATAAAGTTATCGTTGTCATTAATTTTTATTTTTGACATCAGTTTATGTACAATGCAGACCACGGAAAGGATAAAGTTATCGTTGTCATTTGTCATCAGTTTATGTGCAATGTAGACCACGGAAAGGATAAAGTTATCGTTACCATTTGTCATCAGTTTATGTACAGTGTAGACCACGAAAAGGATAAAGTTATCGTCGCCACATGCCATCAGTTTATGTACAATGTACACCTGACAAAAACTGAAAGCAAACCACTGACTGTTCAAAAAAGAAAGTGGAAAAGACGAACATATGCTAACAAAAGGAAATTCAACGACTTTCATCCTCAGCGATACGATATCCGATACGGTAGTTTACATGTCTCCAGGTCGTTTGTGTGGGTCATATTCACTTATCAGGTGTCTAGGTGTCGACAGTCCGTTGCAACATATTTTTTGACAACCTCCAACACCTTCCATGTCCCAGTTTTACACATACGCCCCCCCCCCCACCCCCCGCCGGCCCCCGCAGCCCCACCCCCCACCCACCCCCCAGCCAACTAGGGGGACAACTGATGACGTTGTGACTGCTGGCTTCCAACAGCCAGATCAGCCAGTCACGAGGGGAACCGGAAATTGTGCACTCGCTGTCTCACTGTCGTGTTCTGCTGTTGAGTGCTTCATCTCCCGTGAAGAGATCGCCCGGAGCCAGTGGAGGGGGTGGGAGAAGGGAGAGGGGAGAGGGGAGGGATGAGTGTGGGGCTGGATTGATTGATTGGTTCGTTCGCTAACGCTGGATGAGCGTAGACGTGATCATGCAGCGATGTTCTTTCGGTTTGGGGAGGGAGGGACCGAGGGGGCCTGGGGGGTGGGGGGGGGGGTAGGTGGAGGTGGAAAGGGGATTGTGAGAGGGGGGGAGGGTAAGAGAGGTGTGGAGTGGTCGGGGATGTGGTGGAGGGTGGTGGAGGGGGCATGGAGGGAAGTTTGCTCTAGCTGTGTATGTTTCAAGTGTGTTGTTGTGTGTGTGTGTGTTGTTTGTTTGTGTGTGCGGTGTGTTTGTGTGTGTGTGTTGTTTGTTTGTGTGTGTGTGTGTGTGTGTGTGTGTTGTTTGTTTGTGTGTGTGTGTGTGTGTGTGTGTGTGTGTTGTTTGTTTGCGTGTGCGGTGTGTGTGTGTGTGTGTGTGTGTGTGTGTGTGTGTGTGTTGTTTGTTTGTGTGTGCGGTGTGCGTGCGTGCGTGTGTGTGTGTGTGTGTGTGTGTGTGTGTGTGTGTGTGCGTGTGTGGGAGAGAGAGAGAGACTACGAATGATTTATTGTGGTCAGGCACATTTTTGCCCATTCACAAGGGGACAGGTTGGGGGAGAGGTTGTACCGGCAAGAAATAGAACGTAATCCAGATTGCTCACGTACTGTACAACTGATCATGGCATGGATATCACATGACATGTGACTAGCTGCCAGACAGAAGTACATAAATCTTCGTTTCTGTCTAATTAGGAGAGAGAGAGACAGAGAGACAGAGAGAGACAGAGGCAGAGAGAGAGACAGAGGCAGAGAGAGAGAGAACGCACATATGTGTGTCTGTGGGGGGGAGGGGGTGCATTGTTACTATCAATAATTATGATAAAATTTCTGATGGCATCGTTAAAAATCCTTAAAAAGAAGTCAAAAATATATTAATCAGGTTGTCCCGTAAACAATTTTCATACTTATATATCAATGGCAGTAGTAGTGACAGTAAAATTTACAGTAGCAGATGTAACAGACTGTATTCAAAGAAAAGAAGAAGAAGAAAGAGAAACAAGGAGAGACACTGAGAGACACACAGAAATCGATCTACACTGCACTGAACAATCTTCAGAACAAGGCCAGTCTGTCGTGTCGCAGAAATCGATCTTTCTTTCTTTCTTTTGCGTTCGACAGCTACGCAGTCAGGGTCGAAGTCCGAGGGATGCCACAAACTCGGACGTCCGGTGAAGATCGGCTGCCGTCCCCCAGAGCTTGGTGTTGAGGCCAGCATCCCCAGGCCAGGACTGCTGCCGCATCTTCTCATACAGGGGGCAGTCTTGGAGAATATGGGATGGGGTCTGGTCAGCCTGGCCGCAATCACATAGGGATGTGGCTGCCAATCCAATCCTCTACAGAAATCGATCTACACTGCACTGAACAATCTTCAGAACCAGGCCAGTTTGCCGTGTTTGGCGCACCCTCCCAGAGGCTGGACCCTGGCGTATGACTGGAACTGCTCCAGCCATTCACTTGTTACAGCTTTGCTATAAAACCTAGACTTACGTTTGGAAAGATTGATTTCCGAAATCCGTTTTGGTTTTTTCATTATGTCAAAAAAAATATTGCCAGCAAAGGGAACTATACTCCATACAAAAGCAACATGAACAGCATCATCAGAGATTATACAGCCCTTTTGTGGTCGGTTTTTTTTTTTTCATTATAATATACCCCTTATTTTTCTGTCCCCTCCGCACCTTGCGCCTCCTGCCCTAACGTCACCCTCTCTCTGTCTCTGTCTCTGTCTCTGTCTCTCTGTCTCTGTCTCTCTCTCTCTGCTTTGCCATGTGTGTGAGTTCTGCACAGGTCAATGATCTTTCTGCAGGGATGCCAAGCATCAGAGGCCACGGACGCCAGAGCAGTTCTGAAGCTCGCGCAATACCACACGGCTCTGACCAGTTAGAGCAAACAGGATCGACAAGGGAGGCAAATGGAATCCAGACCAAAATAGAAATGTGTCCATCAGAAAGAGGCAAGTGATGAGGGACGCCAAAGAGAATTCCAAAAGTGCTTCGTTTGCAGAACGAAAACTTTCCTGCAGAAAGAAACCACGTTCCCCTCATGCAGTCCAAAACAATATAATCATGGCTGAATAAAAGTAGAGATCAGTATTGTATGACAGTATGATAGTCAGTCGTGTCCGACTGTCACCACCAGAACAGCAGATGAAGCATCTGTTGTCATGACTATCTGGGCTATCTGCCTTATAGTGGAGAGTGTCTTGCCCAATTTACATCCCCACTCTCTCGGCCAAGAGGGTTTTAGGACAGTCAGCATTGAAATGGTTCCCATAGGGCAACTAGCCCCCAAGGCTGCAGCACACAGAGTCAGTGCAATCTTGCCTCCTAATTTCTGAGTTATAGTCATTCACAAAAGACTAAGCCGTAAATGACTCTCCATTACAATGGAGAAAGCACTGATCATACAGCTCTCACTTTGCTGTTGGCCAAACTGTACGTTTATGTCAGTCTGTGATATGCTGAGCGTTGGGCCAGAGAAATTATCATTCTTTTCTAAATGAGAGTCACGTTCGTAGTAAGGAAAGTTTTACATACCTGTTTCCATTTTAGATGACGGCTGTGTCTGGGTTGTGTCACAATAACTGAGCTGACTGAAGGTGATCCCATCAGCTTTGTGGGGTGGGCACTGTGGGGTGGGCACTGTGGGGTGGGCACTGTGGGCTGGGCACTGTGGGGTTGGTACTGTGGGGTTGGCACTGTGGGGTTGGTACTGTGGGCTGGGCACTGTGGGCTGGGCACTGTGTGGGGTTGGCACTGTGGGCTGGGCACTGTGTGGGGTTGGCACTGTGGGCTGGGCACTGTGTGGGCTGGGCACTGTGGGCTGGGCACTGTGTGGGGTTGGCACTGTGGGGTTGGCACTGTGGGGTTGGCACTGTGGGCTGGGCACTGTGTGGGGTTGGCACTGTGGGCTGGGCACTGTGTGGGCTGGGCACTGTGGGCTGGGCACTGTGTGGGGTTGGCACTGTGGGCTGGGCACTGTGTGGGGTTGGCACTGTGGGCTGGGCACTGTGTGGGCTGGGCACTGTGGGCTGGGCACTGTGTGGGGTTGGCACTGTGGGGTTGGCACTGTGGGGTGGGCACTGTGGGCTGGGCACTGTGTGGGGTTGGCACTGTGGGCTGGGCACTGTGTGGGCTGGGCACTGTGGGCTGGGCACTGTGTGGGGTTGGCACTGTGGGGTTGGCACTGTGGGGTGGGCACTGTGGGCTGGGCACTGTGTGGGGTTGGCACTGTGGGCTGGGCACTGTGTGGGGTTGGCACTGTGGGCTGGGCACTGTGGGGTTGGCACTGTGTGGGGTTGGCACTGTGGGCTGGGCACTGTGTGGGGTTGGCACTGTGGGCTGGGCACTGTGGGCTGGGCACTGTGTGGGGTTGGCACTGTGGGGTTGGCACTGTGGGCTGGGCACTGTGGGGTTGGCACTGTGGGCTGGGCACTGTGGGCTGGGCACTGTGGGCTGGGCACTGTGGGGTTGGTACTGTGGGCTGGGCACTGTGGGCTGGGCACTGTGGGCTGGGCACTGTGGGGTTGGTACTGTGGGCTGGGCACTGTGGGCTGGGCACTGTGGGCTGGGCACTGTGGGCTGGGCACTGTGGGCTGGGCACTGTGGGCTGGGCACTGTGGGCTGGGCACTGTGGGCTGGGCACTGTGGGCTGGGCACTGTGGGGTTGGTACTGTGGGCTGGGCACTGTGGGCTGGGCACTGTGGGCTGGGCACTGTGGGCTGGGCACTGTGGGCTGGGCACTGTGGGCTGGGCACTGTGGGCTGGGCACTGTGGGCTGGGCACTGTGTGGGGTTGGCACTGTGGGCTGGGCACTGTGGGCTGGGCACTGTGGGCTGGGCACTGTGGGGTGGGCACTGTGGGCTGGGCACTGTGGGCTGGGCACTGTGGGCTGGGCACTGTGGGCTGGGCACTGTGGGGTTGGCACTGTGGGGTGGGCACTGTGGGGTTGGCACTGTGGGCTGGGCACTGTGGGGTGGGCACTGTGGGGTGGGCACTGTGGGGTGGGCACTGTGGGGTGGGCACTGTGGGGTGGGCACTGTGGGGTGGGCACTGTGGGGTGGGCACTGTGGGGTGGGCACTGTGGGGTGGGCACTGTGGGCTGGGCACTGTGGGGTTGGCACTGTGGGCTGGGCACTGTGGGGTGGGCACTGTGGGGTTGGCACTGTGGGCTGGGCACTGTGGGCTGGGCACTGTGGGCTGGGCACTGTGGGGTGGGCACTGTGGGGTGGGCACTGTGGGGCGGGCACTGTGGGGTTGGCACTGTGGGGTGGGCACTGTGGGGTGGGCACTGTGGGGTGGGCACTGTGGGCTGGGCACTGTGGGCTGGGCACTGTGGGGAGAGGGGGGAGGCTGGAGATCAAAAGAACTGAAGGCTTTGGCACTCCTCTCCCCCCTGGTGTGTTTTCAATCAGTTGGACATTTCCCCTCCCCACCTTTCCCTTCCTTTCTCTTCCTCCCTTCGCCCACTACCCCCCACCCCCCACCCACCCACCCCCAATTTATTTTTCTCAGGAATACATATCCTTTCCATTCTTTCCTGTGTGTTTTGTTGTTGTGTTCTCTCTCTCTCTCCCAAGTCAATGTTAACCTTTTTTTTTGTTCCAGAAAGCATAGTTCACATAAATTCTTGACATTTTCTTTCACACCAACCTCTCCCTACGCGGTTCCTGTTTGGTTCTGGTCGGTAAGTTATCACACAATAACATCTCCTTGTCTTTGCGTGAGATCTTGTTTTGTAACAGCACCAATATTTATCTTTAGTCACAATGCTTTATTGCATATAATCGTGTAATTTTGTTGTGTGTGTGTGGATATTTTGTTTTTTGTTTGTTTTGGTTTTTTGTTGTTGGGTTTTTTTTTGGTTTTTTTGGGGGGGGTTGTTGGTTGCCTTTTTTTTCTTCTTTTTTTGCTGCGGCGCCAATGTTGACCTTTAGTCACAATGCTTCTTCACCTGAAGTTTGGGTTGTGTCTATCTTTGGGTAAGATGTCGGTGCTGTGTCTATCTTTGGGTAAGATGTCGGTGCTGTGTCTATCTTTGGGTAAGATGTCGGTGCTGTGTCTTAAGATGTCGGTGCTGTGTCTATCTTTGGGTAAGATGTCGGTGCTGTGTCTATCTTTGGGTAAGATGTCGGTGCTGTGTCTATCTTTGGGTAAGATGTCGGTGCTGTGTCTATCTTTGGGTAAGATGTCGGTGCTGTGTCTATCTTTGGGTAAGATGTCTATCTTTGGGTAAGATGTCGGTGCTGTGTCTATCTTTGGGTAAGATGTCGGTGCTGTGTCTTAAGATGTCGGTGCTGTGTCTGTCTTTTGATAAGATGTCGGTGCTGTGTCTATCTTTGGGTAAGATGTTGGTGCTGTGTCTTAAGATGTCGGTGCTGTGTCTGTCTTTTGATAAGATGTCGGTGCTGTGTCTATCTTTGGGTAAGATGTCGGTGCTGTGTCTATCTTTGGGTAAGATGTCGGTGCTGTGTCTATCTTTGGGTAAGATGTCTATCTTTGGGTAAGATGTCGGTGCTGTGTCTATCTTTGGGTAAGATGTTGGTGCTGTGTCTTAAGATGTCGGTGCTGTGTCTGTCTTTTGATAAGATGTCGGTGCTGTGTCTATCTTTTGGTAAGATGTCGGTGCTGTGTCTATCTTTGGGTAAGATGTCGGTGCTGTGTCTGTCTTTTGATAAGATGTCGGTGCTGTGTCTATCTTTGGGTAAGATGTCGGTGCTGTGTCTATCTTTGGGTAAGATGTTGGTGCTGTGTCTTAAGATGTCGGTGCTGTGTCTATCTTTTGGTAAGATGTCGGTGCTGTGTCTATCTTTGGGTAAGATGTCGGTGCTGTGTCTATCTTTGGGTAAGATGTCGGTGCTGTGTCTATCTTTTGGTAAGATGTCGGTGCTGTGTCTATCTTTTGGTAAGATGTCGGTGCTGTGTCTATCTTTGGGTAAGATGTCGGTGCTGTGTCTATCTTTGGGTAAGATGTCGGTGCTGTGTCTATCTTTGGGTAAGATGTCGGTGCTGTGTCTATCTTTGGGTAAGATGTGGTGCATGGTGGGCGGGGTTTGTCCCCGGTGAATAAGCCACATGTCTAACGTGTTTACTTACCTGTTTATTTTGTTTGTTCATCTTATTTCATTCTGTGCTGTTTCCTCATACCCATGGCAGGCTTTCAAGGCTTGACCGACGCGCTGGGATTGTGCGATGGGTCAGGCATCTGCTCCTTTCCTTTCTTTCTGTTTCCTGCATCTGCTCCTTTCCTTTCTTTCTGTTTCCTGCATCTGCTCCTTTCCTTTCTTTCTGTTTCCTGCATCTGCTCCTTTCCTTTCTTTCTGTTTCCTGCATCTGCTCCTTTCCTTTCTTTCTGTTTCCTGTATCTGCTCTTTTCCTTTCTTTTCCGGCATCTGCTCCTTTCCTTTCTTTCTGTTTCCGGCATCTGCTCCTTTCCTTTCTTTTCCGGCATCTGCTCCTTTCCTTTCTTTCTGTTTCCTGCATCTGCTCCTTTCCTTTCTTTCTGTTTCCTGCATCTGCTCCTTTCCTTTCTTTTCCGGCATCTGCTCCTTTCCTTTCTTTCTGTTTCCGGCATCTGCTCCTTTCCTTTCTTTCTGTTTCCGGCATCTGCTCCTTTCCTTTCTGTTTCCTGCATCTGCTCCTTTCCTTTCTTTCTGTTTCCTACCACATGTGGTGCAGCGTGTGTCAGGATCAGTCAGCACGCTTGGAGACCTCTTTGAAACTGACACTGAAGCCGTCACATGTGGTGCAGCGTGTGTCAGGATCAGTCAGCACTCTTGGAGACCTCTTTGAAACTGACACTGAAGCCGTCACATGTGGTGCAGCGTGTGTCAGGATCAGTCAGCACTCTTAGAGACCTCTTTGAAACTGACACTGAAGCCGTCACATGTGGTGCAGCGTGTGTCAGGATCAGTCAGCACTCTTGGAGACCTCTTTGAAACTGACACTGAAGCTACCATGTCAAATACGCACGTTAAAGATCCCGTCATCCATGTCAGTGTTCCGTGGGTTATGGAAACAAGAACATACCCAGCATGCACCCCATCGAAAACGGAGTATGGCTGCCTATATAGCTGGATGAATAAAGACAAAAAGGTCATACACGTAAAATGTTACATGTCTGTCTGAGTGTGTATGTGTGCGTGCCTAAAATCTGCTTGAATGACACAGGAAACGAATGGTGAGCGTCCAGTGGCAGCCGTCAGTCGGCTCTACCCAGGTAGGCAGCCTGTTATGCAAATGACTCCGTGTATGTAAAGCGCTTAGAGCTTAGTCTCCGACCGAGGACAGCGCTATAGAGGTATCCATATCAATCAATCAATCAAAAGGAACGAGCACCGGCTGTATTTCAAATGCAGTTGAATGAAGACATCGTTCTCACAGTATTCACTACACACACACACACACACACACACACACACACACACACACACACACACAGAGACTTATTAGGAGAGAGGGGGGAGTGTGCTATGCCTAGTAAAGAGAGTAAGAGAGGTGCAGATTAAAGAGAGAGAGAGGGGGAGGATAAAGACAGAGATACACCAGTGTTTGTTCTATCAACATTCCCCATACTTACAGGTTATTGACGTGTTGTTTTTAATGACGACTGTTTGACTTCAGAAAGAATCTTGCAAACATGTTTTTCGCTGTCTGTGTCTTGGGCTCACTACAGGAGAGCGGTGCCCAATCCTATCCTTCAGCAGTTTTAATCTCCCCCTGACGGGCGCAATAGCCGAGTGGTTAAAGCGTTGGACTGTCAATCTGAGGGTCCCGGGTTCGAATCACGGTGACGGCGCCTGGTGGGTAAAGGGTGGAGATTTTTACGATCTCCCAGGTCAACATATGTGCAGACCTGCTAGTGCCTGAACCCCCTTCGTGTGTATATGCAAGCAGAAGATCAAATACGCACGTTAAAGATCCTGTAATCCATGTCAGCGTTCGGTGGGTTATGGAAACAAGAACATTCCCAGCATGCACACCATCCGAAAACGGAGTATGGCTGCCTACATGGCGGGAGTAAAAACGGTCATACACGTAAAAGCGCACTCGTGTGCATACGAGTGAACGCAGAAGAAGAAGATAAGAATCTCCCCCAGCTGAACTCAGGCACCCCTTCACATCTGGGCTGAATCAGGAAAATCGGACTGAAGTGCCGTTCCCACGGACACAACACCATGCCGAAACGGGGCCTTGATCCCTGATCATTGATGAACTCTGGATCAAAGTCCAACGCCACACCAGTTCTGACACAGCGCCTGTAGAACTGGCCAGAGTCTTCTGTGATTAAACCATTCTGAGTTGTTCAGTTCTGCGAACTACCATTTGGGTTTCGTAAGTAGAACTTCTTTGTTCGTGGGCTGCAACTCCCACGTTCATTCGTGTGTACACGAGTGGGCTTTTACGTGTATGACCGTTTTTACCCCGCCATGTAGGCAGCCATACTCCGCTTTCGGAGGTGTGCATGCTGGGTATGATCTTGTTTCCATAACCCACCGAACGATGACGTGGATAACGGGATCTTTAACGTACATATTTGATCTTCTGCTTGCGTGAACACACGAATGGGGTTCAGGCACAAGCAGGTCTGCACATATGTTGACCTGGGAGATCGGAAAGACCTCCACCCTTTACCCACCAGGCGCCGTTACCGAGATTCGAACCCGAGACCGGCAGATTGAAAGCCCAACGCTTTAACCACTCGGCTACTGCTCTCTGCGTGAGGGGAACGTTCTTGGCCACCACTTCAGCCTCGCGGGCACTCTCTGTCTGCTCACCCCCCTCCCCCCTGTCTCTTTATAGCCCGTCAGCCTGGCCAGTTCCTGTGACTTTTACAGGTTGGTGGGGTGATGGGCAGGAAAGGGTTAAATAACAAGCCATGTGTACAGTGTGTTGAAGAATGTGTGTGTGTGTGTGTGTGTGTGTGTGTGTGTGTGTGTGTGTGTGTGTGTGTGTGTGTGTGTGTGTGTGTGTGTGTGTGTGTGTGTGTGTGTGTGTGTGTGTGTGTGTGTGTGTGTGTGTGTGTGCGTGCAACAACGCCAACATAAGGATCAGAGGGTCTGGGGAATTCAATCTTCAGCGAAGAGCATAGATCCCCACTCCAGTTCAGATCATTCCACAGACTACCGATGACCCGAC
>NC_134881.1:3613985-3641485 GCF_041734735.1 Babylonia areolata
TACACACGCGCATCTTTACTGACACACACGCACACGCACGCGCATACACACACACACAGAGGCACACGCGCATACACACACAGGCACACATACAATTACATACACACGCACACACACCACACACTATGCTCACATACACTCACCAAGAAAAACAACATATCATTTCTATAATCAGCTCTGTGATTGAGCCGAAACACACACACACACACACACACACACACACACACACACACACACACACACACACACACATCACATGACGAACAGCATCAATACGTTCAGTAGTTTCCCCGACGTGTGTACATGTCCCAGAAAAGAGGACCACACTGCCCTGGTCGGCATGCCTGTCCCATGCCATGCCACAATGCCCCCTGTGTGTGTGTGTGTGTGTGTGTGCGCGCGCGCGCGCGCGTGTATATGTGTGTGTGAGTGTGTATATGTGTCTGTGTGCCGGTTTGTTTATTTGTGTGTGTGTGTGTGTGTGAGTGAGTGTGTGTGTGAGTGTGAGTGTGTGTGTGTGTTTTACCACACAGCAGTTCTGCTTCTCAGACGGGTAAATATAGGCACTGGGTCTCTGGCTTTTGGCACAAGCTGATTCTTTTCTTGTTCTATCTTTATGCGTTCAGTGTCAGTTTCGGTGACTATTTCAAGGTGTCTGTCAGATTGAGCGTGCCGACTGATTCATACACGCTACACCACATGTGCTGTATATGTTGTTTTTAACACAAAATGAATAATTCTTTTTAAATAATAAAAAGAGAGCGGGTTACGGAACTTCGCATAACCTAACTCGCCGGGCAGACCATGAGACCCTAACTCAGCTTTTGTGTAAAACATCACCATGAAATGAAATAATGATAATGGCTTACAACATTTTAACTCATAACTCAGTCAACTCTTTGATTGGGTCACGAGTCAAAATTCACTACATGTCAGTAGCCACTAGAGCTTAAAACGCTACGGCCAATGAATAATATTGTCAAACTGCACGGTCGGCCAATAGATGATAATCAATTGTCAAACTGTTGTTTTCTTTTAGTTTTGTTCAAATTGATGAGGTAATTGTTGTTGCTGTTGTTGTTGTTGCTGCTGCTGCTGTTGTTGTTTAATGGTGTAGTGTGTTTTTCTGTTTTATCCTTGACCTGGTTCCAGCTCCGGAAATGATTCTCGCACTGAGCAGGGCTATAAACAGCAATGATGATTTAGTTAAACTTGTCTGATTTTCTTCTCAGTCTTTTTTTAATTACTTTTTATTTATTTAAACCCAGTGTTGTTTTTATCATGCTAAGCGCAAAGATATACTTTGAGACGCGTAATGAGAATTGTCACCATATCACATTATCCATGTATTGCTTAAAACAAACATGATGGCCGGTGTGCTTTATATTATCTTATTCTATTTATTTACTTGTTTATTACTGGTATTATAATTCGTATAAGTATTATTATTATCATAGTTTTGATGCAACAGACACGGAAAGAAACGACACCTCTTCATATTCTCACACGGACAGACAACTATTTTTTTCTCAGTCCTGCGAGTTGACAGAAACACCTTTCTCACCCTGTTTATTGACCAGAATATTTTGTTTATTTATTGTTATTATGTAACCATAACGTAGGTCAAAGGTGAACCATAGGTCAAAGTTGCAACGAGTGCTGCCAACAACGAAACCAACACTGCCGCAAAATTTCAAAAATTCCCAGCGATAAATCAAGTGGTGGAATTCAGATCACAGCAACCACCCCACGGAAAGACCGCACGTGAAGTGTGCGAAACTCCAGCGCGTGAAGGGAGACACCGATGATGCACGCGCCGCCTCGCGCATGCGCCTCCCTGGAAACTCATGCTTGAGCAGACGAGACAGAGAGCGGGAAAGGGAAAAGGAAGGGTAGATCTGAGCAGACGGCACCAACAAGTCAACAGAAGCGGAAGATTTCAAAGCTCGCAGACGACGACGCTTTTGACGCCTGCTTGTCGGAGGGGTGGGGGGTTACTCGGTTTGTGTTTTGCCAGCAGAAGTGGATTACTGGGTTGAGAGGTGGCTGTGGGGGTTAAAGTGAGATTCTGTGGTACTGAGCGGTTTGAAATGAGCTGACTGTGCGCAACTGAGAAAGGGTAAAAGAAGAGAACAGATAAGTGGTACAAGAACTGTTCGTTGCTTGCACAGAGGAGGAAGAGGTATATGAACAAGGACCACAAGTTGAGAGACGATGGACAAAATTTACGCATCGATTCAGGAAAAGACCAGCAGGGTAAGTGTGTGTGTGTATGTGTGTGCGTGCGCGCGCTTCTTGTTTGCGTGCGTGCGTGTGTGTCAGGGTGTCTGTACATTCGTGATTTACATTTATGTTTGTGCAGTTATTTTTGTGCATTTTTGTACATTGTGTGTGTGTGTGCTCTTGCTTGCTTGCGTGCTTGCATGTCAGGTTGTCTGTACATATGTGATTTCCATTTATGTTTGTGCAGTAGTGCATTTTTATACATTTATGTTTGCCAGTGCAGCTCAGTGCCCTCGTTCCCCTCATCGTGCCTTTGTTTGTTGTACGTACTTTTCATTCTATCAGTGTTTTAAAAATAAATTAAGGCAATTACCGTCAGACATCTAGTACCATTTGAATATTGTTTGGCTTTTTGGTTTGTTTCTAAGCATATTCTGCATTTTGTTCCCATGTAATGAAAACTGAATGCTCTATTTCACTTTAGAAATGTGTCAAATTATTTATTTCATCGTCAATTATAAAAAAATATAAAGATAATAGTTGACGTTGGCGAACGGACTATACTGCTTGCAACCCTCTGTGTTGGCATCTGAACTGCTTTTCCTGTAATACTATAGTGCATGTTTCATACGCTTTACTTTTGAAAATCGATTTCTATCGATATGGTGAAAAATAAAACCCACATCTTTTCATGAAACCACATGTCTCGCATTTCTTTTCTTGGACTCCAACTACTTAACAATGTTACTTTTATGTTACTTTTTTAATTTCTTAAATTATATTATGATCTCATAATGCCCATAAAGAAACATGTACAACATTGTGTGATATTTCCATCTTTGCTCAGGTCCTCTCTCTTTCTCACCACTCCCCCTCTCTGCCCCGCGTTTGTCATGACCATTCCCTTGGCAAAACTTGTACAGTGTGATATGTTCTGTTGGAGACTAGGATGATATCCAGTCATTCATGCATGCTCTGTCTCTTTCTCTTCCGTGTCTCTCGCCATTTGTCTGACTTCTTTTCTCTCCTCTGTCCCGCTTCCTGTCCCAGTGTCTCCTCTCTCTCCCTCTCTCTCTGTCTCCCTCTGTCTCTGTCTTTCATTCTTTCTCTGTATCACTCTTTGTTTCATATTATTTCTCTGTTCTTATTTATTTATTTATTTTATTTTATTTTTTTCTCAATGCTTCACTAACGCGTTGGGTTACGCTGCTGGTCAGGCATCTGCTTGTCAGATGTGGTGTAGCGTATATGGATTTGACCGAACGCATTGACGCCTCCTTGAGTTACTGATACACTGATACTGATCTCTGTTCTTTCTTTCTCACTCTCTCATTCTTTCTCTGTCTCTGTTTCATATTATTTCTCTGTTCTTTCTTTCTTTCTTTCCTTCTCCTCTCTGTCTCTTGCTGTATCTCTCTCAATAACTCACACTCTCTGTTTCATTCTTTCTCTCTGCCAACCCCCACCCCTCACCATGAGAACAGAAGTACTGACTGTGAAAAACATTGCAACTTGCTGCTGGAGACCAATAGCTTGCTTGCTTGTGACTTCATTGCTCAGTGAATTAAAGTTGTTCCCGCATCGGGCAGAACTTCCTGCAGAATAATTATCGCGGAGACAGTGTTTGTGCCTGCCTGCGTTCGATAGCAACACTGACTGTAAAAATACCCACTGCACTGTCCAACACTGCGCCGGGGGCCTGGGTGGTTTGAGTGTTGTCTGTTCATTCTGGCGAACATGTTTGTGTGTGTGTGTGTGTGTGTGTGTGTGTGTGTGTTCTTTCTTCCTTCGGTCTCTCCTCTCTCCCTGTCCCTCCCCTCCTCTTCACTTTTCTCTCTCTGCCCCCTCTCACTCACACACCACCCTCTCCCTCTCACCCCTTCCCGGAGTAATCTGCTCGCGTGATGATTTACAGACCTTCGCACAGAATCGTTTGTCAGAGAAGGTTATTTATGGATAGTCATCACCCACACTTACTGGCGTGGTGATTGAAGTACTGCAAAGCTATCAGAGCTGATTTTGGTGTGTTTATTCCGAAAAAAAAAGGAGATGAAGATTAATTGCATAGTTTAAGAGGACGCTTGTTATCAATATCAAAGAGATGTGCTGGTAGTTTGACACTGAATGTATACACGGTGTGGGATGTACGAGCACGGTATTCCATTTCTGGTAGTGTGACACACACACACACACACACACACACAGAGAGAGAGAGAGAGAGAGGTTGTGAAGGTCACCGGCACATACACAGAGGAGGGCTGGGGGGGGGGGGGGGGGGGATACAATTCAACATGCAAATGGAATACATATTTCGCTCGTCCAAACAATATAGCCTGCATTGTACATGGGTAATCGACAACTGGAGAGAGAGAGAGAGAGAGAGAGCTGTCGATTGACTGGAGTGAAGAATAGTGAGAAGGAGAGTGCGTAACTGACTGAAGTGAAGAAAGAATGGCAGTGTTAAAGACTCACTGAAGAAAAACTGGGGTGGTTAACACAAACAACAACAACAACAAAAATAAAATAAACAACATCAACAACAAAAGACTCAGAAAAGAGAGAAAGGTGCAGCGTCAACTTAAGGCCGGAGATATGCAGAAAGACAGTGAGACTCCAAGACTAAAACGTACAGGATACCTGCCAAACACATTTTTGGCATCAGTGGAATTCCTAGGAAGTTTCTCGCGAACCTTTTGCTTCTGTCCATTGTACACTGGCGCTGAGGGCTGGCTTCTTTGGAAATCCTGCTGCCTGCAGTAATTGCCGCCGGCAGGACTAATGCTCCGGAACTGTGGATTGGACTCGACAGGAGAGGCAGGTACAGAGCTTCAGGCTGTTCCACTTGTCTTGGTCTTGTGTGTTTGCTAGTTGAAAGGGGAACGTGTGGGTTCTTTCTGACAGTGACACACACAGACACACACACACACACACACACACACACACTCTCTCACACACTCTCTCTCTCTCTCTCTCTCTCTCTCTCACACACACACACACACACACACACACACACACACACTCACATTATTATTATTATTATTGCTACTACCACTACTACTATTAGTACTACTACTTTTATGATTATCATCATCATTATTATCAGCATCATCATCATCATTATAATTATTGTTACTCAGTATTATTATCATCATCAGTAATATTGTTATTGCGATCAAGAAACCATAATCATCGTCTTTAAAACATATAATTTTAATGTTAATCATTTATCAATCGATTACCAGCTGTCAGAGTTGCTGTGTTGTATTGTTCCTCTTTTTCCAGTTCAGTAGAAAAGAAACCAGCCAAACAACTACTTCAACTACTGCTACTACTGCTGCTGCTGCTGCTCCTCCTCCTCCTATTACTACTACTACTTCTGCTGCTACTACTACTACTACTACAAACATCTCATCATGACCAGGGCACGAAATTTAAAAACTAATATTTTCAGAATGTAAAACCACCAGGTGATGATGCTGCGAATGGTGTGGGAAGCCTTCTCTCTCTGTGTGTGTGTGTGTGTGTGTGTGTGTGTGTGTCTGTCTGTCTTTCTTTCTCTCTCTCTCTCTCTCTCTCTCTCTCTCTCTCTCTCAAAACATTTGTTCACCTGTTCGAATGAACAACTCTCTTGGTGCCGTCCACGGCTGTAGCACGTGCGGCAAGCGAGCACTGCACACGGGGCCCGTCGGTTCTTCCCTTGTCTTATCCACGCATTATCACCCACCAGACCAACACTCCGGTGCCAGCGGGAGAGGGGAGAGGGGGAGAAGGCATCCGGCTCGGGGGGGTGTGTGATTAGTGTCGCGAACCTGCATGGAATTCGAATTTATCGCTTTCCTCCCTAGTTACGTTATCAGCGAGACCACCGCTTCGATCAACGTTAATTCTTGGGTTTTGATGTAGGTATCTCTACCATCCTTCTCTATTTTATTTTATTCTAATCTGTTTTGTTTTATTTTATTTCAAGAAAAAGATTCATGGATTTTGTTATAGTTTTTTTTTCTGGATCTGTACTCCTACTTCCCGTTCCTTCCTCCGCGGTATGTAGTGATGTGTTTCAGTGAATGGTTGAATGGAAACATCTGTGAATACCGTGTAGACTTACCGATATGTTTCCATTTTTCTGTGTCGAATGGCACCTGCCTTTCATAAACTGGCTGAGGGAATTGAGACCTGGTGACATTGTTTCTGGAGGAAGGGAAGAGAGAGATGGGGAGGTGGTAGACAGAGACACAGAGAGAGGCAAAGATAGAGAGAGGGAGAGAGGAGGTGACAAAGACAGTGAGTGTGTGTGTGTGGGGGGGAAGGAACGGATCTGGGAGACAGGGAGCAAGACGCAGTGATGAAAGTCAGACTTTCGTGTGTGCGTGTGTGTGTGTGTGCGTGAGAGAGGGAGAGACAGAGAGAGAGAGAGAGAGAGATCAGGACCCAGGCATCGGTCACGATATCCTACCAGACTATGAACAAACCACATAAATTGCAGGAACGAACCACCTGAACAGTAACTCACAAACGGCAAGTGAATGCGTTAATTGTCTGTCGTATCATCGTGCACGTGCTGAACGTACGTACCTTCATCACAAACTCATCATCATCATCGTCGTCATCATCATCACCATCACCATCATCAACCTAATCACCTCCACCACCAGGGACCGATGCTAGGACAGAACCGTTGAAACGATTACAGGGATTTGCGACATACATCAATGGGAAGATGTATAAACGGACAGATAGACATATGGAATTACACAAGAGATGCAAAGCTGAACAAGAATAACAATACTTTTTTTTTCACTGTTTAATGTTGAAAATGAGCTAATCAGGAAATATATAAATCGAAATATACACACTTGAACAGATAAAATCAAGAACTGGATAACTGAATGACTTACTAACTGCCTTAATCAGTGAATGAATAGAATGCATACATGAATAAATTGATGCGCGGGTAGATTAAAAAAAAACACACACACACACACAAAAAAAACCAGAAGAAAAGGATGAATATGCCATGTCTTGTGATGTACAATGTATACATGCTGTACGTGCGTGACGTTCAAGCTGGCTGTCAGATGTGTGGTGTGTGTACAAATACGGCAATGATCTGAGCGGGCAGTAATGGATGAGTCATATCGTTTGTCCTCGACGCCACGCGATCAATAGATCATCATCACCACACCTGTTCGTGTTAATTTTTGTGGTTGCTCGGGCTATCCATGTAGGACACACACACACACACACACACACACACATATATATATATATATATATATATATATATATATTGGGGGGGGGGGGGGGGGGGGGGAGGTTGGGGTGTTGTTTTTTTGTGTGTCTCACTGTCTGTAATATATATATATATATATATATATATATATATATATATGTAGAGAGAGAGAGAGATCCTACATGGATAGCACAAGCAACGCCTCTCTCTCAACCACCTGTTCTCCTTCAAGGGGTGTTACTGCACGCACACCTTCAACCACCTGCTCTCCTTCAATATACATACATACATACATACATACATACATACATACACACGCGCGCAGTCACGAACTTACGCATACACACAAACACACATCGTGCGTTCGTGTGTGTTTGTGCGTGCGCGCGGGTCACGGTACGTGCGTGCGTGCGTGCGTGTTTGTGCGTAGTCGCGCGCGCGCGCATGTGTGTGAATGTAAAAGTAGGCAAACATTAGCTGATTTTTTTTTTTAAACCGACCATTTCAATATACAATTTTATTTTTCACCTAAGATTTAGAAGAAAAAAAATCCTCCGGCTAAGCATACATGTCGACGAGAGAGAGAGAGAGAGAACGAAGCAGATTATCTGTTCTCGTCAGGAAAAACTGACTGAGGGCAGGTTATTCATCAGGTGTGCAGACGCCCTCTCGGCTGCTACATCTGTGAAGAAGGAAGCAACAGGAGATTACGTTGTTGCAGTTGACAGGAATCTCTCCCTTCCCTATCTAACATATGCTTCTGTCAAGGTGTGAGGCAGCCATCTACCTTACATAGGGGTGTGCAGCAGGTGAGGAAGAACTCACAACCAAGTCTCGGGCAAATTTGCCGTGGATTATGAAAAGATAGCCTACCCATATCTCTTGCCACCTGCATCAAACCCACACACGTTTACCTCCTGAGAAAGTTGCTCTCGCTTGAACTCGAGAATTTTCTCTTTTTAACCATTCTGTTTTAGTTTATTTTGATTTTTCTTTCTTTTCTTTTTTTCAATTTTTTTTCATATAGTCAGTCGTGTCCGACTGTGACCATCTGAACAGCAGAGGAGGCAACTGCTGTTCCGACTATTTGGGCTAGAATTTGATTATAGTGGAGAGTGTCTTGCCCAAGTTACATCCCCACTCTCTTGGCCAAGAGGGTTTTAGGACAGTCGGCGTTGGGATGGTTCCCAAAGGCCATCTAGCCCCCAAGGCTGCAGCACTAAGAGCCAGTGCAATTTTGCCTCCTAGTTTGAGAGTCATAGTCCTTCACATAAGACTAAGCTGTAAACGATTTCCCATTGACTGGAGAAACCATTGATAGTACAGCTCTGTTTGCTGTTGGCCCAAATGTAAACTTATGTCAATCTGTGATATAAGCCGTGTTGATATGATAACTCTGTGTTAATGTGTTCGGCTACATACGGTTGTGTTGGAACGATTTAGCGGACAACCTTCCGTCCTTTAGAATATGCAGTATGTCCATTCGTCTGATTCTAGGGCGCCCCACCTAGTGCAGTCTTTCTGGCTGGAACTGAGTAACTTTTTTTTTGTCCTTCATAATCTGAACAGGAGGTTGGTGGGGATAAAGGTGGGATTAGTGTGTTTGTGTGTGTGTGTGTGTGTGTGTGTGTGTGTGTGTGTGTGTGAGAGAGAGAGAGAGAGAGAGAGAGAGGGAGAGCACGAGTTTGGGTGCAGGGAACTGCTTTGGAGTGCGTTGTATAAATGGAGAGTGGATGGGGTGGGAGAGGAATTATGAGAGCCAGCGAAGATGAGAAATTTAAGGGGAATGTCAGGCTTTTGTCATGCTTGTTCATTTGCGCACACACGCGTCTGTGAATATATATATATTGTCTCCATCCTTTAAGTCTAATCATCACACTTGCCAAGCAGAACAAGAAACTATTGCAATGAGAGACGAAACACGGCATTTTTTTCCATTGACTTATTCGCTTTTCCTGACGATTAGTATTCTCGTGATCGCTTACTAAACTGACCATTGTTGGCTGACACGGCGTAAAACACCATATGTTCAGTGCAGTCAGTGAGGCGCGCGTACAGCAGTTTTGTAGACCAGGGCAGTAACACCTATTGAAGGAGAACAGGTGGTTGAAGGTGTGCGGTGCATTAACACCTCTTGAAGGAGAACAGGTGGTTGAAGGTGTGCGGTGCAGTAACACCTCTTGAAGAACAGGTGGTTGAAGGTGTGCGGTGCAGTAACACCTCTTGAAGGAGAACAGGTGGTTGAAGGTGTGCGGTGCAGTAACACCTCTTGAAGGGGACAGGTGGTTGAAGGTGTGCGGTGCAGTAACACCTCTTGAAGGAGAACAGGTGGTTGAAGGTGTGCGGTGCAGTAACACCCTTAAAGGGAAACAGGTGGTTGAAGGTGTGCAGTGCAGTAACACCTCTTGAAGGGGACAGGTGGTTGAAGGTGTGCGGTGCAGTAACACCCTTAAAGGGAAACAGGTGGTTGAAGGTGTGCAGTGCAGTAACACTTCTTGAAGGAGAACAGGTGGTTGAAGGTGTGCGGTGCAGTAACACCCCTTGAAGAACAGGTTGTTGAAGGTGTGCGGTGCAGTAACACCCTTAAAGGGAAACAGGTGGTTGAAGGTGTGCGGTGCAGTAACACCCCTTGAAGAACAGGTTGTTGAAGGTGTGCTGTGCAGTAACACCTCTTGAAAGAGAACAGGTGGTTGAAGGTGTGTGGTGCAGTAACACCTCTTGAAGGGGAACAGGTGGTTGAAGGTGTGCGGTGCAGTAACACCTCTTGAAGGAGAACAGGTGGTTGAAGGTGTGCGGTGCAGTAACACCCTTGAAGGGGAACAGGTGGTTGAAGGTGTGCAGTGCAGTAACACCCCTTGAAGGGGAACAGGTGGTTGAAGGTGTGTGGTGCAGTAACACCCCTTGAAGGGGAACAGGTGGTTGAAGGTGTGCAGTGCAGGCAACAGATGCTTTGCTGGTTATGTACAGGGTTCACAGAAAAGTTAAGTACCACTGTGGAACTTGCACTGTTTCCTTCCAGGGGGAAGAGTGAAAATTTATTGATGCGGAATTCCCGACAATAATATAATAATGATAATGTACATTTATATAGCGCCCTTTCTCTCTGAGAGCTCAGGGCGCTTTACATGAAAGAAAAATATTACAAGTTACATAAAACGTTCATGACCACTCTTTCTCACCCCCCCACCCCCGCCCTCCTTCTCCCCCCCCTCCCACACACTCACACTCTCCCTTTCCCACTCTACATTCATCCAAAGTGAGCTGACATGGGTGGTGTTGGAGAACAAGGAAGCTGAGAGTACTTATAGGTAGGTTTTAAAAAGATGAATTTTTTCTCTTTTTTTTTTTTTTTTTTTGCTGCCCCATCATCTGCACCGTTTCAGTGGCATTACTCCCACGCCGCTCATTTAGATTCCCCCATACACAGCCACATCCGGGTTCGTTCGTCGCAGTTCCAGCGTCGGCAGTCCACAGGGAACTATCGATGTTAGGTCGCCAGGAGGCCACACACCAGAGGAGACCCTGCACTGCTGCTGAGTCACTTCGGTGGTGTTCAGTGGTGCCTGTTCTGTTTTAACGTACTTAGGACACCACCTACTAAGCCCCCTACTAACGACAATAATGGATTAGTCGCGGAGCCAGACTGAGTGAGCGTCCCTCCCAGAGTGGAGACCGCCACCACGTCCCTCAAACAACAGCCCCCCATGAATCTGCCGACATTGACGACATTGACAGGACTCACCCCAAGCACGGAAGTGGAGGGGTATCGAAACTGAGGTCACCATGAGAGCAGGGCATGAAAGGCCACAGACTTTGAGACTATTTTGTTTATATTGATGACGATGAAGGAGCAGGAGGATGACGATGATGATGACGATGTTGCTATAGAGGTCCATTTTGGTTTGGGACTGCGTGACAAGGCTGTACTCTACGCTTCCTGTCATAATGATATCCCGGCGTTAACCAGGCCCGAGAGATACAGACACTTGCAGTGTTGGTCAGGTAATTAGAGCAACACACCCAAAGACGCATCCTTGAAGCGGATGACACTCGACTGTGTGGTCCCAGTCTCCCCATTTAAGCCCACAGCACACTCAACTCTGGGTAGGAGCCGGCCACGGGCCGAAAAACCCACCTCCGCTGGGATTCGAACCCGCGTCCTCCCAGCCGTCAGTCCGCGACGCTAACCACTTCGCCACGGCGGTTGGTAAAAAAAAAAGATGAATTTTTAGTGATGAGCGAAAAACAGAAATAGAATCAGGTGCGCGGATATGATGAGGAAGGTTGTTGCAGATGTGAGGAGCAGCAAAGAAGAAAGAACGTTCACCATAGGTTCTTGTATTGACACGAGGAGGTGTAGAGATAGAGTATACAGTAGAGATAGAGTATACAGTGGTGTATGCAACTGATGTGCACAACTTGGGAACATAGTTTTAGTCTTGAGAGCATAGTGAAATGTTGCTGAATGTCCTAGTTTTTCAAACTGTTCATGGTACACATGTATCGTAAACAGCTGTTATATATTATTAAGCAGTCTGCATGATTTAACTTATCTCCCATTTTATATATATATATATATATATAACTTTTTATATGAAGTAGTCTTTGACTTGTGAACCACGTATATGCATTGCCATTTGACAGCATGCATGTTGTTGTGCGCCAAGCGCTAGGTACATGCCTAATGCCTTGTCCGTGTTTTTAGGGTGTGGTGTAGTTTATTAGGTGGCAGCTTACTTTCACTTTGCGTTATGTTATTATATAAACGGTGTGTGTGTGCGTGTGCGTGCGTGCGTGTGTGTGTGTGCTTGCTTGTTTTTTTTCTTATTGATAGTTGCTGGTGAAATTTGTTATGTGTTTTGTACTGTTGTTGGATAATATGACGGGATGCTTTCTGTTTGTTTCTGTCTGTCCATCTGTCTGTCTGTCTGTTTCACCATGTATCTGTCTTTGTGCGTTGGAGCGCTCTCTCTCTCTCTCTCTCTCTCTCTCTCTATATATATATATATATATATATATATATATATATGTGTGTGTGTGTTTACTTGTTCATGCGCATGTATATGTGTGTGTGTGTTTGCTCATAATATATTGATTTTGTCAAATCATTTAAGAAATACGAACAGCCAGAATAATCCGTCTTTTTTGCTCGTGCACACGTTTGTATATGCGCGTGTGTATGCACGTGCATGTAATGCATTTATGTTTGAGATATTGATTATGTCAAGGTGGTGATAAATAGCAAATGTCCATTGCTATCCGCCATTCCGTAAAATCCAATTACTGTGTTGCTTTTTTTCACTTGCTTTGACGTCATGGAGCACGAGGAATGAATATGATGATAAGGCCTGTGTATGGTCTCCCCAGAGAGTAAAAAACACATTTCTGTTTTCCAGCAAACAGAACGGTGTGGCATTCATCTTGTTTGGCGTGGACCTAGATTTCGCTTGAGAAATTCATTTCTTCCCAGAATAGCCTCCCTTGCCTGCCCTTCCTTGTCGTTAGTTTCTACAGTTTTAGAGCTTTATGCATGCGTGTGAATGACTGGTGCGAAAGCGCTTTGATTTGTCTCTGCACAAGGTTCAGCGCTATATAAATACCATTATATATATATATATATATATATATATATATATGAAAAGCAATTTTATCCAGTTCTGAATTTTGACTTATGTACTTTTTTTTATCCTCATAAATCTTTTATGGTCACGCATTACGCAGAAAGTTATGGATACTATATCTGGCAGATAATGAGACGATGAATCATAGAATGTGCGTCATTTCAACATTTTACTTCATCACAAAAGAGCTTGTCCCACTATGCGTTTATTGTTGTGTTATATTGACTTGCGTAGTATTGTATTCTGTTTTTGTGTGTATTGTGTTGTGTTGTGTTTCAGTCACACAAGGTTTCTCTGTGTGAAATCCGGGCTGCTCTTCTTGGGAAGAGCGCGATATCCTTTTTTATTATTTTTTTTTCTGTGTGCATGCATATAATTATTATGCCAGCTGGTGTACCAATCAAGTGAGCTTTTCTACAGAATTTTGCCAAGGACCGCTCTCTTGCTGCCTGTGGGTCCTACGTGAGTGAGGTCCACGCTGTATAGAAGACCTCGGTTTATCGTCTCGTTAGAAACACCAACACCCAGACCGCCATTCGTCTAGTGGAGGTGGGGGAGGTAAAAATCTCAGTTCTTGACGGAATCGAACATGGACCGTTCGCTTTCTCGTCGGATTGTCTACCTGCAGGCCACTGGTCCACTTATTGTCTTCAGAATAAATCTTTCAGTCTGTCTTGCTCAGCCAGCCAGAATGGAGACCCGTGCTTTGTTTGTATTGGTATTTGTATTTGTATTTGTATTTTGTATTTCATTCTATCACAACAGATTTCTCTGTGTGAAATTCGGGCTGCTCTCCCCAGGGAGAGCGCGTCGCTACACTACACCGTCACCCATTTAATTTTTTTTTTTTCTGCGTGCTATTTTATTTGTTTTTTCCTATCGAAGTGGATTTTTCTACAGAATTTTGCCAGGAACAACCCTTTTGTTGCCGTTGGTTCTTTTACGTGCGCTAAGTGCATGCTGCACACGGGACCTCGGTTTATCGTCTCATCCGAATGACTAGCGTCCAGACCACCACTCAAGGTCTAGTGGAGGGGGAGAAAATATCGGCGGCTGAGCCGAGATTCGAACCAGCGTGCTCAGATTCTCTCGCTTCCTAGGCGGACGCGTTACCTCTAGGCCATCACTTCACTTATGTCTTTTCAGGGTTCTGTTCGCGGCAATTGCTTCTGTCATTTCCCAGATAATAAATCATCCTGACAGGAAGTCGACAGTTTTCGACTTGGCAGTTTGTAGGCATTTTCGTCAGGCAGCTTTCATTGCGATGGCTTCTGTGGGTGTTGCGCTGGACCTGAATTAAGAAAACAACAACCTTTGATGATGGTTTGGTGATAACCATTGTGGTAGTGGTGGAGGAGGCATGGCGGTGGTTGTGGTGATATGATTTTATCGTAATAATGATGGTGGAGGTGTAGATATTGTTTGAAAATGTAGTGACGAAGAACATAATTATGATGGTAATAGTGGTGCAGGAATTGGTGTTCATGATGACGACGATGATGATAATGAAAGTGGTCATGGTGATGAACTATTCATGATGGTGGTGGCGATGACAGCCATGATGATGGCAGGTGATGATGGTGGTGATGATGTGACTTCTGTAAACCCCCGTCACTTCTTATTTTATTGTCTGCTTTTGGCCGCCCTCCAGCGTGAAGGGCAATTTAGCTTTTGCAAATATCTTTAGACAGTTTTTGCTGAGAATGGCTCGAATGTGTGTGTGTGTGTGTGTGTGTGTGTGTGCATGCGCGCACGTATGAGTCATCATCTTGTATTCTTCGTAAGCTCCCTAAGCTCATTTGAACTCCATACGCTGCGCACGTAATCATTGCTATCCTCCAGCACAGTCGTTCCACCACAGCCGAGCGAATGGCCCCTTCCAAACACGGATAGAAAACGCCGACGGGAACTCCAAATGAAAATTACACAGCTGATTGGATCAGGCTGGATGATAACTCACTTGGAGAGAGAAAAAAACCGATTTGGGTGATTGCGGTCCTGTGGGAAAGCACGGGTTGGGGGAGGCGGGGTGGTGGTTGGGTTCGAGGGAGGTGTGGTGGGGGAGGGGGGCCAGGGATGGGAAAGCTTGTGGGGGGTTGCGAGAGAGAGAGAACAAGAGATGGTGTGGAGGATGAAGAAGGGGACCGGGGGGGAGGGGGGGGGGGCGTAGGGATTGACGGAACAGCGCCGCGAAACGAATGCAGATGGAAAGATGTAAAAAGAGGTGTGAGGAAGCGAAATAAGATGGTGTGTAAGAGACACACACACACACACACACACACACACACACACACACACACACACACACACACACACACACACACACACACACAGAGAGAGAGAGAGAGAGAGAGAGAAAAGCGTCATGGTTTAATGGAAAAAAAATCGTTCGTTTAATGACAGTACAATACTGCAATAAACTCTTAAAAAAACAAACAACAACAACAAAAACAAACAAAAAACCCCTCTAAAATACAACAAGCAGAAGCTTGTCATGCTTACGCTTGAAATTCGGATGGCCTTATCTTGTCCAGTGTCCCAAACATTAAGAGGGAACACTGTTTGGCACAGTCCACTGAGATGATCGGGGAGAGGTGGGGGTGAGGGGTGGGGGCTCCATCCATCTTCAGTGTCACAGTGGTGCTGGAGTAACAATTGTGAATGTGCAATCCACTTATCAGCTCACTCTCCGTAGTCGGGACAGGCTTCCCAGATAAGTCTGGCATACGTCAGAGCGAGCAAGCGAGAGAGAGAGAGTGGGGGGAGAGGAGAAGGGAGAGAGTGAATGCGTCTCTGTGTATGTGCGTGTGTGTCTCTGTGTGTGTGTGTGTGTGTGTGTGTGTGTGTGTGTGTGTGAGCATTGATTCTGTGTATGTGTTTCTGTTCGTGCAGTGGTATGCATGCACGCGGTCCAAACGATCTTGTTTTCGTCCTGACAGAAGCCAAGCATGTGTTTGTATTTGTCTGTCTTCTGAAGCAGTGAAGAATGCTCATAAACAGAGAGAGAGAGAGATTGAAGAGCAAGACAGGAAGGCAAATATCATTCCTTAGCACTTAACACAATACACAGGAAAAGCGAAAAGATAACAAAACAAAATATCCTTATTCCCAGCACAACCAACCACCCACATGGAAAAATAAAACTATGAACATGTCAACAAACTCGTGACAACAGCAAAAGAAAAAGGTGGGAAGAGAAAGTGTGAAAAGAGGGCTGGGCGCGTCACTGCTTTAACGATTAACAACTTTTCTCTCACTCGGTCTGGATTCTTACTACTTCCAAACAGCAGACACGTTATCTGTCTGTCTGTCTGTCTGTCTGTCTGGCTCTCTCCGTGTGTGTGTGTGTGTGTGTGTGTTTCCTTCTCTTTCTCTCCCCCCCCCTCTCTCTCTCTGTCTGTGTCTCTCTCTGTGTCTCTCCGTCTGTCTGTGTGTGTCTCTGTCTGTCTCTATCTCTCTGTCTACCTCTCTGTCTCTCTCTCTCTCCCTGTCCGTCTTCCTGTCTCTGTTTCTGTCTCTCTCTCTCTCTCTCTCTGTCTCTCTCTGTGTCTCTGTCAGTCTCTCTCTGTCTCTCTCTCTCTCTTTGTCTCTCTGTGTGTCTCTTTCTGTGTGTGTGTGTGTGTGTGTGTGTGTGTGTCCCTGTCTTCCTTTCTCTCTCTCTCTTTGGTTTGAACAGGGTTTTTTTTATTTGGAGCATGTCACAATACAACACAGCTATAGATAAACAGTACAACAAGGATATCTTTAAGTCCTGTCCTGATACATGTACATACTGAATGTGACGGATGTCCTCATAGCTAGAAGTTTAAACGTAATCATAAATGAATCTCAAGAAAACTAAGCCGAGATATAAATAAAATAAAACAAAATAAAGAATAAATGCGTGGTGGAGAGAGAAGTCAACAGAAAGAGAATGAGAAGTAACAAAGCTAAGGCACAAGTACAGCACGACAGTCTGACCGAACTTAGCCGACAAAGCAGCGAATTTTACCCCATTTTCTCTCTCTCTCGCTCTTTCCCCTCTCACACTCAATCCTTCTCTGTGTTTCCCATGCCCCCTCTTTTCTCAGTTAATGATCTTCGACAGAAAAAAAAACACCCCAGCTCGTTCCGACACTCCATCTTTCACACTGACTTATTTCGGCAGCCTCTCTTTCCCTGTGTGAGTGTGTATGTTCACTGCTTCGGCAGACATCCCAAGGGAGCCGTTAGTATCGGAGGTTAAAAAAAACAAAACCACCCAACAATCATCAAACCGGGCAAACCGGGCGTATTTTATGTGTTGCTTGTGTGGTATGACTAAAACCACATAGAACGTTTATCATAATAACCTTGGCATTCATTCAAGAACAAGTGATCAGGTATTTTACAAAGTTGTCGAGAGAACACTTGACAGAAATGCCTGACACTATTAACTCTCGTTTCACCGAAATCTGTTTTAGAAAAAGGGTTTTCAGTTAAATCTCTTGGTTGTCACTGGTATGCCCAAGGCTTTAAGTTTAAGAGATCCTGTCGCTGACAGTGAATGTCAGATTTTATGAGAGCCTTTTTGTCTCTGATGTAAAAGCAAAATAATGAATGATTTTTTAGTGCGTGTTCTCTTTCCTGTTCATGCCACCACATTGATGCTACGGTGAATGAAATCTAGAATAAGAAAAAAAAAAGTAAAGAAAGGTTACAACTATTTGTGTGTTCATAAAGAAACCTTTATACGTTTCAGTTAAAAATAATAAAAATGAGAGAGAGAGAGAGAGAGAGAGAGAGTTTGGTGCCGCTTGAACTGAACGAAACCTTGATGATGCAGCACATAAAGCATTGCATCGTTCCGAAGTAGCCAACAACAACTGGTTCTCCGTGAGTGTGTGGAGGAGGGGGTAGAGAAGGTGCAGGGTAATGTGTGTGTGTGTGTGTGTGTGTATGTGTGTTGGAGCTCATGTACGTTTATATGTATTTGACTGTGCTTTCATATCTGTGAAACTGCATGTTTGGTGCGTATCTGTTATGCATGTGTGGGTGTATGTGTGAATGTGTCTTCATGTTTTACATTTATTTGCTTATTTATCATCATTGTTGTCTTATTTATTTATTATTATTATTATTACTACTACCTTTTTTATATTATAATTATTATTTATTTATTTATTATTTTTTTATGTAAGCTTTTTTTTTTTCTCAAGGCCTGACTAAGCGCGTTGGGTTACGCTACTGATCAGGCATCTGCTTGGCAGATGTGGTGTAGCGTATATGGTTTTGTCCGAACGCAGTGACGCCTCCTTGAGCTACTGAAACTGAAACTCTCCGTCGCTGATTTCACACCCCCTCCTCCCGACTGACGTCACTGCTAACAGTATCGCTCTATTCTATTCGTCCTCCTCCGCACTCTCCCCCCCCCCCCCCCCCCTCCCCCCCCCCCCCCCTTACCTCTCTTCCCCAGCCTGTACCCAGTCCCACATTCCTATCTTATCTCCACTGATCATCGCAGCCTGTGGGTGAAAAGTGGGTGAATCCCAGTGGGGTTGTGTCTGAGTGGTCGGCAGGAGACTACGATGTTAGTGTTGGTGCACTGTATTAATAGGCTGGATCTGAGAAGACGTTCTGAGTGGGTTCATGCACTGTCTGGTATATTCTGTGAGGCTGATGGTTTGCTTGGAGAGAGGGGTCGTTGATAGGGGCAGTATTCTTCATGTCCGTATTCTGTCAGTCTGCCTGTCTGTCCTTTTCTCTAGGTTTACATACCCCCCCCCACACACACACACATATCCATCATCTCTCTCTCTCTCTCTCTCTCTCTCTATATATATATATATATATACATACCCACACACGAACGATAAAACAGCTTTTGTGTGTTTTTTTTTGTTTTTGTTTTTGTTTTGTTTTTTTTGCTTTGCGTTCCCCCCCCCCCCTCTCTCTCTCTCTCTGAATTCATTTCAGTTGTAAATAAACTGAAATATAACAACATGATATTATAGGAATCGATTAAGCATAGTTCATTTTGATTCAAACAACATACATCCACTATTATCATCTTACAAGGACATAAAAAGTGGGCACAAATGTATAAAGCAACGCAAAGCAAATGATCTTTTGCGCGAATGTTCTTTCATATTCATCACATTGATGATGAGATGGACATATCCATTTGCACGCAAAGTCTTGCTGTTGAATATGGATACGCCGGAATGAAATCGTCTTGCGTTCCAAGCAGAGGCTATTTTCGTCTGGGTCTCTAGCTAGTTATCGATGGCTTGTTCCGTAGGAAGCCATTTACAGCTGACAGATGAGTGCAGGTTGTATTTTGCCCAGTGATGATCAACTGAGCAGCATGTACAGAGCAGTGAGTCTTAAATTTCAGAATATGTTTATTGCATAAATGTAAGATAGTTGGTAACAGAACATTGTAGTAGGATTGTGATTCCTAACTGCCAAACACAAGAGGTTCAAAGGAATGTTATCAGTATCGGTTTGTTTTTTTTTATTCCACAGAGCATCTTTGTTTACCTGCTGCATGTTTTTGTATGTGACATACACCAGTTCATGTTATCTGTTATGTTAACAAAAATGAATTGATTTCGCTGATAACTGTCAGCTTTAACAATAAAAGAAAAAAATGAGAAAGGAAGGGGGGAAAAAGAAAAAAAAAGAAAGAAGAAAAGTCCATCAATTAAAAAGAAAAGGTCTTCATCCCATCAAAACACTTTGATGATGCAACACATAAAACAACACATCCTGCAGCAAAACAACACAACCTACAGCAAACCACTGATGATGCAACACATAAAACAACCCATCCTGCAGCAATAGACTTTGATGATGCAACACATAAAACAACACATCCTGCAGCAATAGACTTTGATGATGCAACACATAAAACAACACATCCTGCAGCAAAACACTTTGATGATGCAACACATAAAACAACACATCCTGCAGCAAAACACTTTGATGATGCAACACATAAAACAACACATCCTGCAGCAAAACACTGATGATGCAACACATAAAACAACACATCCTGCAGCAAAACACTGATGATGCAACACATAAAACAACACATCCTGCAGCAAAACACTTTGATGATGCAACACATAAAACAACACATCCTGCAGCAAAACACTTTGATGATGCAACACATAAAACAACACATCCTGCAGCAAAACACTTTGATGATGCAACACATAAAACAACACATCCTGCAGCAAAAGACACGAAATTCTCCCGCGTCAGATACACGAAGCCCACCATCCTTTATGACGTCAAAACAGACGTGTCATTCCATCTCATTCGCACTCTGCTGGTGTCATATCCCGCATTGCCCCCCCTCCCCACCCCACACCCTTCCCCTCTCCCCCTCCTCACAAGAAGACGCACGAGAGGAGGGATGCCATATCTACCTGCAAACTCACGCACACTCACACACACACACACACACACACACACACACACATACAAACGCACGTCGCGCGCACGATCATGCGCGCGCGCGCTCAGCAAATGAAAGCTATATTTAGGGGGTGGGGGAACCAGCCAGCTGTGGAAGGTGGAGGGACGATTTGGGATGTTACACCATCGTGTTAGATGCCATGAGAAAGGTACTCATTGCCACATCTCCCCCTTGTCACCCCTCATAACCACAGCCATTACCAAACACGCAAGTCAGTGGGTGCACCGAAGAGGGATTGTATGTGAGTGGCTGGCAAACCCCAGTGGTGATGGTTGTGGTGGTGGTGGTGGTTGTGGTGATGGTGATGGTTGTGGTGGTGGTGGTGGTTGTGGTGATGGTGGTGGTTGTGGAGGTGGTGGTGGTTGTGGAGGTGGTGGTGGTTGTGGTGATGGTGGTGGTTGTGGTGGTGGTTGTGGAGATGGTGGTGGTGGTTGTGGTGATGGTGGTGGTTGTGGAGATGGTGGTGGTAGTTGTGGAGGTGGTGGTGGTTGTGGTGATGGTGGTGGTTGTGGAGATGGTGGTGGTTGTGGTGGTTGTGGAGATAGTGGTGGTGGTTGTGGAGATGGTGGTGGTTGTGGAGGTGGTGGTGGTGGTTGTGGAGATGGTGGTGATGGTTGTGGAGATGGTGGTGGTGGTTGTGGAGGTGGTGGTGATGGTTGTGGAGATGGTGGTGATGGTTGTGGAGGTGGTGGTGATGGTTGTGGAGATGGTGGTGATGGTTGTGGAGATGGTGGTGGTGGTTGTGGTGGTGGTGGTTGTGGAGGTGGTGGTGATGGTTGTGGAGATGGTGGTGGCTGTGGGGCGGTGGCTGTAAAGGGGACAACATCACAGAGGGGGTTCATGGCACTGTTGTCGCCAGTCGGTCGGAATGAATTGGCGTTTCCCTTTGAGTGGGTTTATGGATAAGGGGCAGTTTTCCTCATCCCCATAAAGTGTCTGTGTTTGCTCCCCCCCCCCCTCTTCTCCCCCCCCCCTCTCTCTCTTTCTGTCTCTCTGGTCTCTCTCTAAGAAAATTTGTGTGAATTATTCACAAATACTGTACCCCCTTCAGAAGGGGCTATAGCCTATACTGATTAAACTATTCGAGTTCGAGTTCTCTCTCTCTCTGTCTCTCTCTCTCTCTCTCTCTCTCTCTCTCTCTCTCTCTCTTCCCTCTCTCTCTCTTTCCCTCTCTCTCTCTCCCTTTCTCTCCCCCCTCTCTCTCTCTGGTCTATAGATCTGTCTTCTCTTTCTTTCTGAAGGCTGTATGTGTCCCATTCACTCTGTCTTCACTTTTCATTCTGGTAGGTCCTCCAACCTCCTATTTTTCCATTCATTTTTCGGTTTATTTATGCATTCATTGATGAGTCCTCTATCCTATTTGTTTCCAATATTCTTTTTTTTTCTTTTTATAAGCACTGTTTCGTTTGATAAAGAATACAACTTAAAATTACAACATACAAATTACAACATACCACTCCGCTTTCTCGTATTCGTTCTTTTTTCTTTTCTTTTTTTCTTCTTTTCTTTTCGGTACTTTAAAATTCAAGACCACATTCTTGTCACTATTACTGGTGATGTTTTTTTTGTTGTTGTTGTTTTTGTTTTCTAACACACACACACACACACACACACGCGCGCGCATATATGTATATATATATATATATATATATATATATATATATGTTTGTGTGTGTCCTAGAAAGAATATATATATATAATTATATATATATATATATATGAGAGAGAGAGAGAGAGATTCTTGGTTGAACAGCTGACAAAGTCACAGTGGCCAACTTGATTTCATTTGAGTAAGGACTGATTAACTGGAGCCGTAGCACTTCATATTTTATTCCACCCCCCATGCAGACATATCGTACTAAACGTCTTGAGATAGGTATCTGTTCCACATTCCCGCCATGTCTCAGGCGATCATCGCAGCTCGTATGAACAGCTGGTATGAAGTGCATGTCGGTACGAAAAGTTGATGGGGTACAGGTGGTGGGGGTAGGGGAAGTTTTGGGGGAAAGGGTATATCCGTGTGGTGTGTGGAGTGTACTTGGTGGCGATAGTGGAGCTGGTGCTGTTGGCAGTGGTGGTGATGGTGGTGATGGTGGTGTTGGCAGTGGTGGTGATGGTGGTGATGGTGCTGTTGGCAGTGGTGGTGATGGTGGTGATGGTGGTGTTGGCAGTGGTGGTGATGGTGCTGTTGGCAGTGGTGGTGATGGTGGTGTTGGCAGTGGTGGTGATGGTGGTGATGGTGCTGTTGGCAGTGGTGGTGATGGTAGTGGTGGTGATGGTGGTGATGGCAGTGGTGGTGATGGTGGTGATGGTGCTGTTGGCAGTGGTGGTGATGGTGCTGTTGGTGATGGTGGTGCTGGTGCTGTTGGCAGTGGTGGTGATGGTGGTGCTGGTGCTGTTGGCAGTGGTGGTGATGGTGGTGCTGGTGCTGTTGGCAGTGGTGGGTGATGGTGCTGTTGGCAGTGGGTGATGGTGATGGTGTGGAGTGGTGGTGATGGTCGGTTGGCAGTGGTGATGGTTGTGATGGCAGTGGTGGTGATGGTTGTGATGGCAGTGGTGGTGATGGTAGTGGTGGTGGTGCTGGTGCTGTTGGCAGTGTGTGATGGTGGTGATGGTGCTTTGGCAGTGGTGGTGATGGTTGTGATGGCAGTGGTGGTGATGCAGTGGTGGTGATGGTAGTGGTGGTGATGGTGGTGCTGGTGCTGTTGGCAGTGGTGGTGATGGTTGTGATGGCAGTGGTGGTGATGGTAGTGGTGGGATGGTGGAGCTGGTGCTGTTGGCAGTGGTGGTGATGGTGGAGCTGGTGCTGTTGGCATGGGTGGTGATGGTGCTGTTGGCAGTGGTGGTGATGGTGGTGCTGGTGCTGGTGGCAGTGGTGGTGATGGTTGTGATGGCAGTGGTGGTGATGGTAGTGGTGGTGATGGTGGTGATGGTGCTGTTGGCAGTGGTGGTGATGGTGGTGTTGGCAGTGGTGGTGATGGTGGTGATGGTGCTGTTGGCAGTGGTGGTGATGGTGGTGATGGTGCTGTTGGCAGTGGTGGTGATGGTAGTGGTGGTGATGGTGCTGTTGGCAGTGGTGGTGATGGCAGTGGTGGTGATGGCGGTGGTGGTGATGGCAGTGGTGCTGTTGGCAGTGGTGGTGATGGTAGTGGTGGTGATGGTGCTGTTGGCAGTGGTGGTGATGGTGGTGATGGCGCTGTTGGCAGTGGTGGTGATGGTGGGGTGTTGTGTGAAACGAGGAAAGTTATCAAGCACGAGGGTTCGTGCACCGTGTCAGGTATCGTCAGTCAGTTGGGGGTGAATGGGCGGGGGAGGGAGGGTGCGGGGGGTGTTTTTGCCTCGGGGCGGGTCACTACACCACAGATAGGGGTACTTTGCTTCTGGTCCCTGCTGAGCCATCTGCTGCCCCACGCCCTCCCATCTCTCATCTCTGTCTGTCTGTCTCTGTCTGTGTCTCTTTCTCTCGCTCCCTGTGTGCGGGTGTCTCGGTCTCTGACTCTGGTCTAGCTCTCTGTCTCTCTTTTTCTGTCTGTCTCTCTCTCTGTTCGTGTCAGAGTGGATCGAAGGAACGTTTTCTTCGTCCCTTTCTCTCTTTCTTTCTCTTCCATGCCTCGCTCACTTCTCTCTCTCTCTCTCTCTCTCTCTCTCTCTCTCTCTGTGTCAGTCTCTCTTCTCCCCTCACTCTAGAGATCTTAGCCTTTCTTTGCTCTTCTCATTCTTTTTTCATTTTTCCTTTATTTCATTGTTTGCCCCCCCCCTCCCCCGTCCCCCTTTCTTTTCCCCATTTATTCACACGTCCATTTCCCAATTTCCCTATTGTATTTCTCTTTGCATAGTCTCCCCCCCGTCTCAGTCTGTCCCCCTGTGTGTTTCTGTCTGTGTTTCTCTGGTTGTCTTGTTATGTTTCTCCTTACCTTTATTTATTATTACTATTAGCATCATCATCATCATCATCATTATTACCATTATCATTATTATTAGTGTACTGCTTACAGCCCTCTTCTTGGCTTTTCGCCCTCTTCGCCTTACCATTCTCGCCATCGCACATAAACATAATACAACCCGCCTACTATCCATTTTCGTCACCCGGACATATCATCTGGATGTTCACAACTCACTCCCAGCATCATCCACCTTCTTCCTTCCCTGTGGCGGGGATTCCGATTAGTCAGACCCATCATATCCCACGCCTAGCTGTCAGCCGTAAATCAGTCGCTATCACTGCAGAGCAATCAGGTCTGGAGAAGGGGCCGGAGGGGACGTACGGTAATCTTATCAACACCACAGTCACCACCACCAGTGAGTGCCAGCCCTGGCTGTGGGATTGATGAAGTGAGCTGCAGGCCTGCACTGGACCCCGATTCAGCTGGTCTGGAAGTGCGGGAAGAGATGGGGTGTGGAGGTGATGCCTGTGTTGTTGTTGTGGGCATGAGGAAGTCGTCAATACGTCCGGTGACCCCAGGGTGCAGGAAGTATGTGGTAGCAGTCTGGATGGAAGTCTTGGTGGATCGTTTCTCTTCTTCCCGTCCAGGTCTCTCTCTCTCTCTCTCTCTCTCTCTCTCTCTCTCTCTCTCTCTGTATCTCTCTGTCTGTCTGTCTGTTTCTCTCTCTCTCTCTCTCTCTCTCTCTCTCTCTCTCTCTTAGAACAACGGCAGATGTGTAAGTCGGCCAAAGTGCTAATAATTTTTATTCTTCACCGTTGGAAAATAAAGATTCATTCATTCATTCATTCTCTCTCTCTCTCTCTCTGTCTCTGTATCTCTCTGTCTGTCTGTCTGTCTGTCTGTCTGTCTCTCTCTCTCTCTCTCTTTCTCTGTGTGTGTGTGTGTGTGTGTGTGAAGGGAACGGCGGGTGTTGGGTGGATGTGGGAGCAAAGGGGGTAAATTTGGTTGGGGTATCTCTTTGTGTATTAAGTGGGAGGGGATTGGGGGTATGTGAGAGGGTAGGGAAGGAGTGGAATGGTGTGTGTGTGTGTGTGTGTGTGTGTGTGTGTGAATAGAATGGTGTGTGTGAATGTATGTGCATGTGTGTGTGTGTCAGTGAGAGAAGGGAGAAAGAAATGGTTGTGTGTGTGAATACTCATTAGCGTGTTTGTGTGTATGTACGTGTGTTTCAGACCAGCTGTCGATTCAGATCCTCTAAAAATGTGATGCTGTTGACGTCTGTAACCCCGATATATCAGTACAAAAACAACCTGGGATTCCCTTTCGCCTACACATCCCGGAACTTCACAGCGAGTATACACTGATGCTTCTTTCCGGAGTGCATCTCAGGCGAAAGGGATGCGTGTTTTCTTCTAATCTTGCACTAATGAACCTCTTCGAGATGAGACATGAAATGAAAGATTTAGGTTTGAAATTTTTATAACAGGATGTAGCATACATCTACCCTGCGCATGTTTTCGTGAGCATTCCTATTTGCTTTCCTGTTCTGACAGGGATTTTGGTAAGTTAAAAAAAAAACCCAAAAAAACATATAAGTTAAAAAATCTGTTGGGCCTCTGGAACTTTTTTTTTTAATTATACAGGGTCTCAGGCTACTTTCAGAGGGTCGCTTTAATGCTGGACATTGTGACCTAACTTTCATCGCTAGCCACATACAAAAGCAAGCACGTGTATTCTTCTGGTCTTCATCGCCTGGGTTTCTGGACGAACAAGTGGCTGAGGGAAACAGCTTTTCGGAGCAGATGATCCTTGCGTCAGTCTGAAGCTCCCGTACAGGATTTTGACTTCTTTTTTTCTTTCTTTTTTTAATGTGTTCATTCTAGATATTTTAGGACGTCCCAGAGATTTGATTTGTTTATCTATTTGTGTGTTTTTGTTTGTTTGTTTTTGCCTCAGTTACTTGCAGTCCATTGAGATCTGCGTTAAGTTATTTGGTGCGCGTGTGTGATAGTCAGATGCTGCAATATAACTATTCCCTTTTGGCTAACGCAGCTTCTCTCCCCGTCCCACGCACCCTTCTCTCTGTCTGTCTGTCTGCCTGCCTGTCTGACTGACTCTCTCTCTCTCTCTCTCTCTCTCTCTCTCTCTCTCTCTCTCTCTCTCTCGTCGTTTTAACCGACGTGCTGATGAAGCGTATTGGCGTGAATTCTTATGGACTTTCTACCTACCTGCCTGCCTACTTACGTGATAGTCAGTCAGTCTGTGTGCCTGCCTGCCTGCTTACGTGATAGTCAGTCAGTCTGTGTGCCTGCCTGCCTGCTTACGTGATAGTCAGTCTGTGTGCCTGCCTGCATGCTTACGTGATAGTCAGTCAGTCTGTGTGCCTGCCTGCCTGCTTACGTGATAGTCAGTCTGTGTGCCTGCCTGCCTGCTTACGTGATAGTCAGTCTGTCTGTATGCCTGCCTGCCTACTTACGTGATAGTCAGTCAGTCTGTGTGCCTGCCTGCCTGCTGCAAACTGTTAATCCGCCTGCCGATGTACCTCCCTACATGCTTTCTGTCAGTCAGTCAGCCTGCATGCCTGTTTGTCTGCCTGCATGCCTACTTACCTGTTAGTATGTCTGTATGCCGGCCGGCTTACCTATCGTCAGTCTGCCTATCTACCTGCCTGCCTTTTAGCCAGTCTGCCTGCCTACATGCATGCCTGTTTACTTGTTAGTCAGTCTGCCTGTCTGTTTGCTTGTATGCTAACCTGCCTGCCTGCATGCTAGCCACACTGCCTGCCTGCATGCATGCTTACTTGTCGGTCAGTCTGTCCGTTTGCTTGTATGCTTACCTGCCTGCCTGCTTACCTGGTAGTTAATTTACCTGCCAGCTGCCCATCGTTTTTTCTTTTTTTTCCCCCTTTTCCCCCCTGATCGTCCGTCTGATAATCAGCAGACGGCTCACGCTGACTGGAGTTGTCAGCAAGTCTGTCTATTACGCTAATCACTCCGGCATTTTCGGCATTCCCTGGCTGTCTGTACAGTCTGATGATGTATCTCTCTGCATTGTTGCGCAGGGCGGTGGCAACTATTTCACCTGTATCCGTCCTGTGG
>NC_134881.1:3646485-3648985 GCF_041734735.1 Babylonia areolata
TAGCAACAATGAAACAAAGAACGAGTCTGAAGCAGGTTGCTTTAAGACACACAACACGCCCTCTCTTTGCTTGCACCTCCTCACCCTCTGTAATTGTCATGTCTCATTTTCACTTCCTCGCCTCTCCTCATTCTTTTAACTCTCTCCATACGAACGGCGAAAGAGACGACGTTAACAGCGTTTCACCCCAATTACCACCATCAAAATATTGCAAGTGGAAGGCTCTTATATTGAAGAGGTGAATGTTGACAAAGAATACCACAAGTCTGACGACGGAAGCTAAAGGTCGGGTCATTCAGACACCCACTGGACATCCGAGGGGTCTGTGTAGAGGAGAAGAGAGGACTGGCCGTACTGAGTGAGTTAAAGACCCCCACCACCATCGTCACGTCTGTAAGTAAGGTGGGAGGGAAAAGAAAGGAGACAAAAAGCAGCAAAAACTCGCGCGGAAGTAATTTCCTCCATCACCCGTTTTGATGGTGCTCATTGATGTTTGTCTAAACCTGGACAGGAGTCCAGACCGGAAAGTGGCAAGGAAGGTGTCGGGTGTGTTGGTGTTTGTGGACAAAGCTATTGATTGATCCAGCAAGCTGCGGTCCTCTTGTGCCCTCAGGAAGAGAGGCACTGCCACAGTCTTGGAGTTGGGGTGGTGGGAGGAGGGAGGGTGTTGTTGATGTGTCAGTGTAAACCTGGATGGGTGGTTCGCTTTTCGGTCTGTATTCTTTTTCTTTTCTTTTTTCTTCTCCTGTCCGTCTTTCTTTTCCTTCTTTTTCTTTCTTTCTTTTTATCGGTCTTTCTCTCAGTCAGTCTTTCCTCCTTTCTATCAGTCTTTTTTTTCGTTCTTTCTTTCTCTGTCCTTTTCTTTATCTGTCTTTCTTTTTGTCTTTCTTTCTTTCTTTTTTCGTTCTTTCTTTCCCTATCCTTTTATCCTTTTCCCTATCTATCTTTCTTTCTTTTTATCGGCCTTTCTCTCTATCAGTCTTACTTTCTATCAATCTTTCTTTCTTTTTTCGTTTTCTTTCTTTATCTGTCCTTTTCTCTATCTATCTTTTTTTCTTTCTCGCTGCGTGCACCGTCAGGTGTTTGGCATGTGAAGTGAAACAAACAACGCCATCGTCAGTTAACCCAGGGTGAATTTCCGAGTCCCGGCTATATCGGGCGTATTTTGTTTGTACACACACACACACACACACACACACACACACACACACAGAGACACACACACACACACACACACACACACACACACACACACACACACACACACAGAAAGAGAAAGAAAGAGAGAGAGCGCCCACGTACGCGAGCACGCACCACACTCAAAAATTAATAAGTAGCACATGCAGTATGCTGTTCACACGCATACTCACAACACTTGCGCACGTACAGATGCACAGGTGTGTGTGTGTGTGTGTGTGTGTGTGTGTGTGTGTTGTGAGTGTGTGTGTGTGTGTTGTGAGTGTGTGTGTGTGTGTTGTGAGTGTGTGTGCGTGTGAGTTGAGAGTGAGTGTGTATCGGTGTGTGTTTTTATATGTTTGCATGTAAAACATTGTTAATGCGTTGCGACCAGTGTACGTGCCCTTGAATTTGATGATTGCACGTTCAGGCAAGGAGTTCAGTAACAAAACCCTTTGATATGTATGTATGTGCGTGCGTGCGTGTATATTTATATGAATATTGTTTGTTGTGTGTGCGTGTATTCCTAATTATCCAAGTGTTTTGCAATTTTCCAATCACATGTATGTATGTATGCATGCGTGTATATCTATATGAATATTGTTATAGTGTATGCATGCATCTAAGTACTTCGAAATTTTCCAAGACCATGTATGCCCACCTCACGCACACCTGTTTTCAGTAGTCGGCAAGGGAGTGGCGAACATGAGTTTGTGTGTGTGTGTGTGTGTGTGTGTGTTTATTTTATTATTTTATTTTTATTTACTTACTGCGTCGAAAGTGAGTCGGTACGTATATATTACCTGCCACGATTCATGGTGTTCTGGGCCTCAGCGGAAAGGTTATTTTTCGTCATGATTCGACCCTCCACGCGCCTTGATAAATTCCGGTGTTACAGCCTAGAAGTACCTTACCCCGTGGTAATTCTGGACCAGCCTCCATTTCTGTCCCTGCCTCCCCCAGCATCATTCGTGGCAAAGTCAGATCGACCTCCCTGAATTGAAAGTTACCTCCCCTTTCTTCGAGTGTCCTCAAGCCATTGACCACGGAAGGGGGTCGTCCTGGGTCAGTTTTTACTGACCCCTCCCCTGTCCATTACAACTTTACGGAAGCAAATGCGTGGGAGTTATGCTTTTGATTCTAATTTGGTCAACTCTAGGCCAAATTTATCCCCAGTGGTCAGGTCATTTCAGCCCAGCCTATAATAACCCGTATATCCATTACGAGGGGGTGGTGGGGGAGGGGGGATTCAGCCATGACGGGTTAGTTCTAGTTTATTGCCGGGGGTCATTGGTTCCAGGTTAGTCTACAAAGTCTACCGTGT
>NC_134881.1:3653985-3683985 GCF_041734735.1 Babylonia areolata
ACTACTCCCATCTTTAATTCTTCTCTTGTTTCATCCTGCTGAAAATCAGCTCCCCGCTCTTTGCATCGTCTTTTTCCCCCCTCCTGTTGTCACTTTCTCGGCAGTGGCCGTGCTCGGAAAGAGACTTTTCTTCCTTTTGCCTGCAGAGGACGGAAAAGTAAAGGTGATGATGCTTACAAAGTACTCCAGCCATGCACGAGGCGTACAGGTGTACCACGCACGTAAGCCCACTTGTGATTTACGTCATAGCACACGTCATGTTTCAAGTGGTGGGAGGGGGTGCAGGGGGTGGGGGAGGCACAGAACAAAGAGAACAAAGATGCTGTGTAATGGGGAAGGAAACAGTAGCCCAGAAACACGCCGGCCAAGGCTTAGACCTACTCGTAAAGGTTTTGTAAAATGTAAGAAGGCACGCGCGCATACTGATACGGTACTAGAGTAATATGAACTATAGTGAAAATACGTTTGTATGAAAAACATCATGACGAACGCATGCGCGCTCGCGCGCGTACGTGTTGTCTCTCGCTCCGTCCGTCTGTCTGTCTTTCTTTCTTTCGTTTTCTCTCTGTCTGTCTGTCTGTCTGTCTCTGATTTCATCCCAATTTGTTTGGACACATTTTCATCAGATCAGGTGTTGCTGCAATATTTAAGGTGTTCTGAGTCTGCGTTCTGTATACTGTCTGGATGTGTGTACTACTTGTAAGTCTGTACACCTTGAAGGCCAACTGTCTATAGGTCTGTACACTGTCTACATCTGTGTACTACTTGTCTGTATACCTTGAAGGCCAACTGTCTATAGGTCTGTACACTGTCTACATCTGTGTACTACTTGTAAGTCTGTACACCTTGTAGGCCAACTGTCTATAGGTCTGTACACTGTCTACATCTGTGTACTACTTGTAAGTCTGTACACCTTGTAGGCCAACTGTCTATAGGTCTGTACACTGTCTACATCTGTGCACTACTTGTAAGTCTGTACACCTTGTAGGCCAACTGTCTATAGGTCTGAATACTGTCTACATCTGTGTACTACTTGTCTGTACACCTTGTAGGCCAACTGTCTATAGGTCTGTACACTGTCTACATCTGTGTACTTCTTGTCTGTACACCTTGTAGGCCAACTGTCTATTGGTCTGTACACTGTCTACATCTGTGTACTACTTGTAAGTCTGTACACCTTGAAGGCCAACTGTCTATAGGTCTGTACACTGTCTAGATCTGTGTACTACTTGTAAGTCTGTACACCTTGTAGGCCAACTGTCTATAGGTCTGTACACTGTCTACATCTGTGTACTACTTGTAAGTCTGTACACCTTGTAGGCCAACTGTCTATAGGTCTGTACACTGTCTACATCTGCACTCTGTGTTCTGTGTATGTCGGTGCACTGTGCACTGCCTAGGTCTGTGTTCTGTGCACCGTAAGTCCGCTGTCGGTGCACTGTGTACTAAGTCTGTGTTCTGCACTGTGCACTGCTCAGGTCTGTGTTCTGTGCACCGTAAGTCCGCTGTCAGTACACTGTGTACTGTCTAAGTCTGTGTTCTGCACTGTGCACTGCCTAGGTCGGTGTTCTGTGCACCGTAAGTCCGCTGTCGGTGCACTGTTCTGTCTAGGTCTGTGTTCTGTGCACCGTAAGTCCGCTGTCGGTGCACTGTGTTCTGTCTAGGTCTGTGTTCTGTGCACCATAAGTCCACGCTATAGTGCTGCCTAGGTTTGTATAACGTCTGGATTTAGCCCTACTCAAAAACGTCAGTGTGAAAATCAGTTGATCCCCACTGGTGTCTGGGGCTGATGGAACTCATGGCTGCCTGTGGCCATGTCTTCTGTGCCAGGCTGTGTACTGATGTCCTCGGGGAGAGTCTGAATGCCAAGACACATTACTGTGCTGTCTGCTGACACGTTGGCCGCACGTGGCGCGTGCAGAAAAAAGCATACATTTATTTATCTATTCTTTTTTTTGCTGACAATAGCACGCAGCCATTTCGTGCCTTTTCAGGATGGTTTGTGTGCGAAAAGGTCGCAGATGTAGCATCCCAAAGTTCCGGATATTGGATAACTGTATTGCACAGCACTTATCTTGAACTTGGGTTTGTTTTCCGTGTTCACAGACTTTGATGGATGTTTTCCTTGTATTCACCAAAACTGAATTATGAAACAGTTACGCTGGTACGCCATGCATAAACCAATGCTTATTGTCTGTAGTTTCCGGGCAACCATGTGTACAACAAACAAACCTTTTTCTCTTTGGTGCCCCACGGTTATCTCAACATCAGTATTAAAAAGAACGATGACAGATAGTGACTGTTCTTCAGACAGCAACTCAGCATTCCAGACGGAACCTTGGAATGGTACATTTTATTTTTACTCTCCCCTTTCCCCCTTTTTTCTCCGTTTCCCATGTCTGTCTGTCTCCCCCCCCCCCCCCGCACCCCCCTCCCCCCGCCTTCTCTATATATTTCTTCCTCTCCCTCCCTCCCTTCCTCTCTCTCTCTTTTTTCTACCCCCTCCCCCATCTCTCACTTTTCTGTCTATTCCCCCCACCCTCTGGATCTCCTGTATTTCACCCTGCCCTCCTCTCTCCCAGGTCTCAATATGACTACAGCACTGTCCCTGTCTTGTCTCTTCCCCCCTGCCCCCAATGCGCCCCTCCCCAATGCCCCCCCCCCCCCCTCTCTCTCTCTCTCTCTTTTGCCAAACTCGACGACCTCAGCATTTCTTTTTATAGTTGCCCTACATACCCACTCGCTCAAAATCGTTACAGGAAAGAAACAAACAACGACAACAAAATAAATAAGAAATAAAAAAATAAGCACCAAAAAATAAGTAATTAAAGTAAGAGAAGAAGAAGAATTAATGAAAGCGGCACTGCGCTGCGTTACGCAGGTAATGTGTGTCGGAAAAAGGCTGATTTACGTGAGAGCCGTCCCCTCACGCTGTCACGGTAACCACTCTATAAGGGTGATCCATTGGAACATGCCGCCAACTTTATGGGTTCGCCGTGATGAAACTGCTTGCTTAACGGTCCGCAATGTGAAGAAGGGAGGGAGGAGAAGGGAGGGGGAGGAGAAGCTGCCGCATGCCTGTGCAAGAATTTAGCAGAGTGGATTTGGTAGGTATCGTAGGGTGACAGTTTTTTTTTTTAATGTTGTTGCTGCTGCGGTTGTTGTTGTTTTTTCCTTTACATCTGGGGCTGTTAATGGAAACGTCTGGTTCACTCTCCGTGTCTTAAGAGGTGGATGGAGGTGTGAGGGGGTAGAAGTTGGTGGGAGTTGGAGGGGTGGGGGGGGGGGGGAGTCTGGTAGACAGAAGTACGTGCAGGAAGTTCGTGTCTCTTTGTCTGTCTCTGTCTGTATGTCTGTCTCTCTCTCTCTCTCTGTGTGTTTCTCTGTCTCTCTCTCTCTCCCTCTCCCAATCTCTCCCTCTTTCCCTCCCTCTTTCTCACACTGACTCTCTCTGGGTTTTTTCTCCGTTCATTTTTCCTGCCATCCTCTGTCCCGGTCGGTGAGGCTTCAAGCACCCATAATTTGATTTGATTTGATCCTCCCCCCCCCCCCTCACCCCCTCTGTCTGTCTGTCTCTCTCCCCATCCCTCCCCCCACCTATCCAAACCATCTATCCATCCTTTGTATTTCTCCCTGTTTGAGTGGCCATTTGGCAACGTTCCACCCACTTTTACCATGCTGCAGTGCATGCCCACTTCTTCACCACTTCACATAAACGTTACGACAGTATGCAGTGAGTAAAATCATACATGTCGTTTATGGTTTGAGTGGAGGGGGAGGGAAGCGGTTTTCAAGCTTTAACACGCCCCGTCAGCTTGTTCTGTACCTCACAACCCTTCTTCACTTCTGTTGATTCCTGTCCTCACCATGCTTGTCCCTTTTCTCCTTTTCTGGGTTGTTGTTTTGTTTTCTTTTTACTCACAGCTTCGGCAGAAACCGGGAAAAGAAATTAGCGACCGAGGAAAGTTATAAAGGTTGGGTTATAGGAGGAAACATTCCAGAAAGTATCCAAGTTTGAGTAATTTTATTCCGTTTTTATCCCCTCCGCCATGGAAAAAGAACGGAAAGGGAAACCAGCAGTGCACAAGCCAACCAAAGGCGAATGATTATTGCTGCGGCGGAAGGAGATTTGTGAGAGAAGAAGCTTCACTCACTGCCACAGCAAACATTCCGATGGGGAGATTTAGTTTGTTGGAAAATGTTTTGCAGTTGACGAGTCCATCATGATGTACCTGTTCACTTGACACGGTTATTGGGGTGGGGTGAGCCTGGAGTGAAGTGTGAGGGAGGCGTGAGAGTTATGCAGCTTTAGAATGGTGTGTGCAGATTAAAGATTTTTTTCCTTTTATTTCTGAGTTTTTCTTCTTCTTTTTTTTTTTCCTTTTGAAGAGAGAAACGAGTTTCTGATTTAATTTTTATTCCAGAGAGGGAGGAAAGATCAAGTAAGACAGACAGACAGACAGACACACACACACACACACACACAAACACAAACACACACACACACACACACACACACACACACACACACACACACAGTGAGAGAGAGAGAGAGAGAGAGAGAGAGAGAGATGAATTTCTGCACAAACTTTTACCACACTCACAGCCATATCCTCCCCACCCCTTCCCCCTTCCCCACCTCTTGAGACAAAAGCTTTAATTCCATCAATGATAGTGTAGTGCAGCAATAAAAAAAAACAACTAAAGCGTTGAGCACAACAAGCAGAAGCTTATAAAGTGTATTCTTGTAAGAGTATATGCACAGAATTGGCCGTAATAAAGAAACATTGTCAATAATGATGGAATGATTTGCCATTCAGTGAGTCCAGATTCGATTACACAATGCCCAAGACTTCCAGCTTTCCAGCTTTGGGCTGAGATATTTTCACCTTTCGGCAAATCAATACATTTTCTGACCGATTAACAGACATTAACAGCTTTATGACTCTTTATGACATCTCTTTGCTGTAATTTGATGGACGATAAAGTCGAGTTCCGCCTCAACCTTAGAAATAGGTCGCAGCTGCTCACCGACGTTTCTTTCTTCCTTCTTTCTTTTATTTTATTTATTTATTTTAATTTTTGTTATTTTTTATTTTTTTATTTTATTTTTTCTCAAGGCCTGACTAAGCGCGTTGGGTTACGCTGCTGGTCAGGCATCTGCTTGGCAGATGTGGTGTAGCGAATATGGATTTGACCGAACGCAGTGACGCCTCCTTGAGCTACTGATACTGTACTGATACTGGTCACCGTGCCAAAAGTTCCCCGTAGTTAAACATTTGGTTGTGCATAGCGGTGAATAATGGGTGTAACAGCCAAGAGGTTGATTTAAAGCGTTGGACTTTCAGTGTGAGACCTTCGTAACGGCGCCTGATGGGTTGGGGGTGGATGGATACTTGTCCGAAATCCCAGGTCAACAGATGCGCGGACCTGTTAGACTAAAGCCTGAATGCATGCATGTCGGTTGCGGAGGGGGAGGGGAGCGTTCCATTAGTCAGAACAACCGACGGAGACAGAATAGACATAAACACAAACCTGTGTATAGCCCTCACCCTCATAAAGGGGATGTGATAACGTAAAAACGGAAAACGTATAAAATCAAATAAAAAGTAGATTGTAAAATAAGACTCGGCTTGAAAGCAAGTGTCTACGTTTCAAACTACGGTAGCTATGTCATGGTCACTATATCATAGTAACCATATCAAGGTAACTACTTTCGTGTTAACCATGTCACTCACGGTACTCATGTCAAAGTAACCATGTCAAGGTAACTACTTTCATGTTAACCATGTCACTCACGGTACTCATGTCAAAGTAACCATATCAAGGTAACTACTTTCATGTTAACCATGTCACTCACGGTACTCATGTCAAGGTAACCATGTCAAGGTAACTACTTTCATGTTAACCATGTCACTCACGGTGCCCATGTCAAGGTAACCATGTCAAGGTAACTACTTTCATGTTAACCATGTCACTCACGGTGCCCATGTCAAGGTAACCATGTCAAGTTAACCACACCCATCTGTGACCCAGCAGAATACGACAGGTCAAGACTCAACCGTAATGCGGCTGTTTTTATTGCAGGGACCTTTATAACGGAGGTGTTCAGGAATTTCCTTTGCTTTGTCTGTCAGGCTGCACCTCTGTCTGTTGTTCTGTCTGTAATGAAAGGCAGTACATGCCAACATTACTCAAATAAATAAACTCAAATTTGGCACACAGCATGTATGACGGGCCCACAGCTTGATAGTTTCAGGCAAATCTGGAACTTGTGCACCGCTTGATTAAGGAGCTTATTTTCAGAAATTACGAAAAGACACAGCTGTTGCTTGCCTCTCTCTTTAAACGATCGCGTCAGGAGAAGAAGAAAAAAAACAAAACAAAAAAAACAACACGAAAAACAAACAAACAAACAAACAAAAAAACGGAATTCGCCTCATGCATTTTAAGACATGTTACGGCTGCGGAGAAGCAGGATTTACATCGGTTGAAGATGTATTTCTAAACATTCACCAAAGACCCTGTGTGCAGTTCTTTGCATTCACTCATTTGATTTTCTTCGTGTATATGTATATAAAATACAGTCTCTCTCTCTCTCTCTCTCTCTCTCTCTCTCTCTCTCTGTGTCTGTCTGTCTGTGTCTCTCTCTCTCTCTCTCTCTCTCTCTCTCTCTCTCTCTCTCTCTCTGTGTGTTTCTGTGGCGCTGTCCATCCACGCACACATGCACGCACATCCATACAGGGCAAACAAATGAAAGGGAAGCTGCATCAGCAATGCACAACTTTTGACACGTTATGGCTGAGCTGCAACAATGTTTACGCGAACGAGGAAGCCCCATAAACCGTCAGGGCAACCTCTCCTTGGGGGAACATCCGTTAAAACAAGCAGCCAAGCCGTTTACCTGCCTGCCATGACGTAACTGTTTACATGAAGGAGACAGAGGGCTGACGAGGAAAGGAGAGGGGAGAGGGCGGGGTGCTGTGGCTGTGGCGTGCTTTGGGTGTATGATTTGTGTGGCTGTTTCGTTTGGAGTTTGTGGTGTTTCTGATAACTGGGAACATGAAGTTTCCGGTTGCTTCTTTCATCTTCTTTTGCTGTTGCTGATCATCATCATCATCATCATCGCCATCATCATCATCATCGTTATCATCATCATCATCATCATCATTATCATCGTCGTCGTCTTCTTCATCATCCATCTTCTCCTGCTCCCCCTCCTGTTCGGCTTCTGCTCCTACTTCTTCAACACTGGACAGACAGACATCATTGCTGTTCGTGAGAATTATCAAAACTTGCGGTATTATGTTTGTGAGTGTCTCTTCAGTGGTTGCATAAAAGTGAATGCTCTCTCTCTCTCTCTCTCTCTCTCTCTCTCTCTCTCGGTCGCTCTGTCGCTCTCTCTCGCTCTGTCTTGGTCTCTCTCCCTCCCAACCCTCCCTTGTTTTCTCTTTTCCTCTCCCCCCACCCTCCTCCCCTGTTTCTCCTTTTCTCCATTCATCGCTGAACCTGTCATTTGTTCTGTCTATATTTCTGTACACCCTGTGTGCCTCTCAGGGTGAAATCGAAAAAGTGAAAATTAAAATGAAATAAAAGAAAAAAAAAAATAAACATATGAAATACCGCGTTATCAACTATTTGCGGGATTTTACGCTTCCCCCCGACCAAATTACTCTTTTTTCACAGCATCAAAATCGTTACAAAAAAATGAGGTAAACTCAACATTATTGACTAATCTATCAAGCTGGACACAAAAAGTTTCAAGTGCAACGTTCTCATCACTCACACCACACTCACAACACAATGATTCTTGAACTCTCCCGTCCCAATGGCAATTTTCCATGCACGTACGGACGCGCGCGGGCGCTCACAGACACACACACGCGCGCACGCACGCACGCACACACACACACGCAAACATACACAAGCAAGCAAGCAAGCACGCACGCACACGCGCAAAAACCTGGGTTTTAGATACTTTGTCAACCCTCCTCGCGGTTCCGCTGTATTCGTGTTACACAAAACACACTCAGACATTTTTTCTGCATTTTTTGGACTTCTCCAAACGCCAAGACGTGTTTCAGCCATACACATACTCAAGAAAAAACAGAAAAGAAATAAAGATTATAACAGATATGTAGGTGATTTTCACATTCCAAAGGTGAACGACTTGTCAAGAACAAAATATCAGCACGGTAAAACATCCATCTGATCCGCTGCCAGATCCCTTGACACCCCATTTAAACTTCAAGCCTGATTTATAAATATTTTTTCCCCCGTGGTTTTTTGTTTGTTTTGGTGTGTGTGTGTGTGTGGGGGGGGGGGTTGTTGTTGCTGCTGGTAGATTTTTCTTTTTGTAAACTTTAATGTGGTATGGTGTTTGTGGGGGCGGGGGAGGGTGGGGAGACAGAGCACAGTTGTAAGTGTGCGCACTTATGATTGTGTGCGTGTATGCGCGCACGCGCGCGCGTATGTGCGTTTATTTCCCCTTAACAGTGTTGTACTTGCTAAAAATGTATCCCCTTCATTTACAGCAGCTGTTTGAAATGGATGCGCCAGTTGCTGTGTGTATAGTTACACCGGTTTCTCATTTTCCCAACAGAATCATTCAGGACCGTGTAGATAACGACATGCAGCAACTACTTTATTTTATACACTTCCAAATGATGCAGAGTGTGCAGGTCACCGCGACACGAAATTGCGGAGTATGGAATGCTGAGGATCAGTGACCGTACTGTTTTGACTGTTTGTCAGTGAAACATGATATCGATGGACATTGATGTAAAGAGAGTTGTCAGTGAAACATGATATCGATGGACATTGATGTAAAGAGAGTTAAGTGTTAGAAAATTGATGGTGTGGAAATTTGACAGTGGTTTTAGATAAGATAGTTTCTGCTTTAAAAAAATCATTTTCTGTGTACGGCATTGTATTGCACTTGGAAATTTCTTCGTTATAACGAGTTGTTGTACTGGTATTTCGCTGTGAAAAGCGGTCTCAGCCGGCGCAACAAAAATGTTCTTTGTTGTTGTTATTAGTACTGTTGTTGTTGTTATGATTGCAGTCGAAAGGGATGTCCATACAGATGTACATCACCTCCGCCATAACATTCTTGAAGCATTCTGTCGATATATGGATGCTTAAAGCCTTCTTGAAACTGAAACTGCGAAACACTCAAAGGAAGAGACAACGCGATGGCCCTCAAAGAAAACAGTCATCTGCCACCAATACAACCAAGTTACCCTTATTCCTCTGACACATAGAAAGCCCATACTCTGTGTCTCCATATTTACCGCAGACGGCATATCTTGTAGCACGTGCTGTTCGACATTGTGTCACTACCTCCAACCCACTGCACCCAGTTTGCAGCTTCACGCACTGGAAAACACGGAATACCAGGAAGAGGGCAGTAAACGAAGCTGTAAATATCCATTTTCCGAGTGACATCCACTCGTTGGCTGAACAAAACAGTCCTCAGCAGCGCTCATTCGGTGCGAAACTGTCGGTAAGGGCATACATTTCAGGGATTGTTTTGTTGTTTTTCTTAAACCACTGTCATTTTTTCTGCTCTTTCCTACAGACACACATGTGTATTGTTTGCTTTGTGTAATAATTGTATTTGTGTTCAGGATCCTTTTATTTATTTATTTATTTTTTACCCAGAGGCGAAAATTTCACGGGACGGTTAACGTGAGAGGGCTGTCCCAGGTTTGGGTAAATGAATGTGACTGCACTTGTGCCTATTTCCCATCTTCCTTTTTGACTCACTTTTGTAAACAAAGTGAGTCTATGTTTTAACCGGTGTTCGGTTGTCTGTGTGTGTGTGTGTCCATGTGTCTGTGTGTCCGTGGTAAACTTTAACATTGACATTTTCTCTGCAAATACTTTGTCAGTTGGCACCAAATTTGGCATAAAAATAGGAAAAATTCAGTTCTTTCCAGTCATCTTATTTAAAACAATATTGCACCTCTGGGATGGACACAAAAAAATTTAAAAAAAGAAGCCTAATTATATGCAAACTGCATTTACTGTTATATTTATATTTTTTGTATTCTCTAAACTTGGCACTTTGACCTCTTATTCTGACACAACAACAAGAGGAGTCATTATTATCATTTATTGTTCAAACAGGAACTTCTTTTGCTAAGCATGGAATTTTTATTTATTTTGCAAACGTTTTGGTGCAGATAGTAAAAAAGGGAAATTACTCTGTAATTAATGCTAGGGGACTTAATTTATCACAAGTGAGTCTTGAAGGCCTTGCCTCTCTTGTTTTCTTCTTCTTTTTATGGTCCCGCAGGAAAGATACTGAAAGTACTTTCAGTATTGCTACGGCCCCATGTGATCGTTGAGCTTCAAGCAACAATGATGCATAAATGGCACACACACATACACATACACACAGACACACACACACACACACACACACACACACACACACACAGCTTTTTGTTTTTCCCCTCTGTAATATCCCCTTCAGGACAGGTTTCGTCTTCATTTCTCTTTTCCTTCCTTCCTTCCATCCTTCGCCAATTAACATTCGAGCCTCCGGCTGATTTTCCCACATACTGGCACACAAACACGCACACACACGCAAACACAAACACACAGACGCGTGCGTACACACACACACACACGCGCGCGCGCACACGCACGCACACACACACACACACACACACACGCGCGCGCGCCCCCTCCACCCCTCACCCCCACACACTCGTACGCACACACACATTCAGACTCACTCCACCCAGCCCAAAACAAACACGGGCATTGCTCAGCTCCAGACATGTGTTATCAGAGGACCTGATTTACGGGAGAAACAGCCTGACATGCTGTCACAGCAAACCTCCCTGAAGGCAATCCCTTCCACAGGGCCAGCGGGTGACGGGGGTTGGTGTGATGGAAGTGATGCTCCCTGTGCCAGAGTACTGCAGTGTTCTTCTTCGCTTATTCATTTCGTTTCGTCTGCTTGTAATGTTGCATGTATAGTTATATTGTTTCCCAGTGGACACTTTCATTGTATTTCATTTTGACATGTAAAATATTCCGTTGTGGCAGGTTCTCAATAGGTCAGGCACCTGCGCCGCCCCCCCCCCCCCCCCCACACACCCTTTATTTAAATTTTGTTTTGGAGCAGATGAGGTGTAACGTTTATGGATCATTCCACACGCTTTTAGGCCTCCTTGAAATCGATGCAATTTTATCAAGATTTTTTTTTTCAAAGCTGGCCCTTATTATTGCGAGAGGATACACGATATATGAAATGTCTGTTTCATTGTAGAAATCAATGATAAAAACAGTTCTGGGACGCAACTGTGCACGTAGCATTGATGTATTGATGATGAATGATTCTCAGGATACAATGCTGCAGTAGGAGTCCATTATTCTTCAGGACGACGTGAAAATGGAATACATTGTGATAGCTGAACCGTCTAATATCAGTGACCAAGATACATTCAGTACAACTACTGATCTAAACAGAAATGAAAACTAAATAACGCAAAAGAAAAAACAAAAGCGTGCTGCGTTAAAATAGCAGCTGTGTGCAAATATCATGAGCAGACCACCGCTGTATATTGATACCATCAGCAAACCACCAAGGTAGCAGACGAAAATAATCCCCAGTATTAATGCAAGCCAGCATAGTATTACAGAACAGCACACCGCCAACAACCCGTCAACAATAAACATGACAACGATCAGCACAGCAGTAGCAACACATAACACAAAAACACCGAGACTTGGTGGAGGGCGACTGAAGTGCTTCGTTCCGTCGGAATTCTCCGCGAAACAGAAAAAAAGGTTGCACACCTGCTCCCCTGCCGGCTTCCTCTCTCCCAGCAGACTTTCCACTGTCTGACTCGGCACCTGCTGCAGCAGCATTGTGAGTGATTCCAGAGGCCGTGGGATAGGTTTCTCTGGAGGTGATTTCCCAGTCCACTGTCGTTCACAGCCACTTCGTTCCGCACAGTCCGGTACTCCATGGCGCGTGGTGCACAGTGCCCTTGGGGGAGAGAGAGAGAGAGAGAGAGATGTCGGCCCGTGCCCCCCAACTGCCCTCATCGTGTCTCCACACCTGTTGCCGTCCTTTCAGGTTCCTCTCCTGGGAGAGAGGAGGAAGTTTTTTGGCGCCATGTACGTACAGTAGGAGAGAAAGCTACTTGGCTCTGTGTTCGTCGTTTCGTTGAAAGGCTTGTGGTAGAGTGGGGTTTTTTTTATTGTCTTTTTCTTTTATTCCATTTTTTTGGAGGGGGGAGGGGAGGGAGTACGAGTGTGTGTGCTGGGGAGGGGGGGGGGGGGTTAATGAAGTTGCGGTCTCTGTCCTCTCCTCCTTTTTTTTTATCCAATCCCCGAACTTCATTTCTCTGTCTGGTCGGAGAGAAGTTGGTTGTCGTGGGGTAGGGATTGCTCTCTGTGTCCCCTTTTCTTCTGTTTGATTGCTTGGTAATGCTGGTTTGTTGGGGCACGGTTTATTTGATTTGGTTTTGAATTGTCAGGAGAAATTCATTTGTAAAGGATAAGAGAGATTTAAATTGTTAAGAAAATAGTAAATACATTTCAGTCTGTCTATCGGCCCCCTCACTCACACACACACACACACACACACACACACACACACACACACACACACACACCAGTTCAATTTTGCCCAGAGCCCATCAGGGCTGATAACACGTCACACAACAAACAATGTCAAACAAACAAACAACAACAAAAACAACTCCATTAAACCCGAAACAAAACCATACAAAACCCTCCTTGTAAAGAACCCTGGACACAGTCACAGCAACATCACAGCAATATGCAAACCCCAGCGAGGCCTCTGGCGTTAGCCACCCCGCCGTGTCTCTCACAAGAGGATTGAACGAAAACAATAACAATTAAAGAAATTATCTTTCTCAAAGAAAAAGAACGTTATATCAAGACACTGAAAAAGATCGCCATCACCAACAACAACATTAAAATGCGTTCAAAGCCAAGAATTGCCAACAGCACATCACGTTATCTAGGAACCAAAAAGCATTCTGACTCACAGAAGTGCCCGCTTATCAAGTCCACAGAGAGAGAGAGGGGGGGGGGGGGGGAGGGGGGGGGGGGGGGCGAGAGAGAGAGAGAGAGAGAGAGAGAATCGATGTAAAAGTTCCGGAACCTCTACAGGGAATGGACCAGGGAAGCAGGAAAACAATAAGGACGATTGAAAGAAATGAGAAGAAAAGACATACATACAACAAGAACGATTGAACGGGAAATTTCTTTCCCTTCGTGGGGGGTATGCTGTTGATGCTCAGCTAGATTCGGCATCCCCAAGGAGGGATCGCGCGCGCGCGCGCGCACACACACACACACACACACACACACACACACACACACACACACACAAACGCATACACGCATACCACACACACACCCTCTCTCTCGCTGTCGCTTGCTCGCTCGCACACTCACTCACACGCATGCTCACGCACACGCACTCACTTTCTCACGCACGCATACGCGCGCGCACCCCCCCCCCCCCCCCCCCCCCCCACACACACACACACACACACCTTGCGATATCTAGACAAAAAGCCCAGAGAAACATCGATCTGTTTTCTCAAACAAATGAACCAGCCAGACAAAACAAACAAAAAATCATAACGATAATCATACCAAACCCCAAAGGCAAGGGAAGCACGGAAGCGAACCACGCATGCGCTCCACGCAGACGAAAGATAGACGAATAATCCAATCAGGAGCCGTCTGCGGCGCACAGGCAGCCAATCAGCTTCCTCCCGCGAGACAACGAAACGAGAACCTCGCACAACAGCCACGGTACGAGAAAGGGAGAGGCAATTACACTGGATCGGTCTCACCAGGGACGAAGAGATGGATTGATGGATGGATGGAGTGGTCATCTATTTCCAGATAGAGAGGTAAAGAGAGAGTGATGGAGAGAGAGAGGGAGGGTTGGGCGGAAGAGGGGGTGGTGGCCCCGAGGCAGAATTCGACAAGCAATACCATCATGAAGAAGCTACGTGGCCGAAACGGGCGTGAATGGATACCCAACTCCGGTTGGGGATGGTTGAACTAGCAGAAGGAGAGGGTTGAGTTCCTCTTCTTGTGCCGTGCCCAAGACACAGTGTACTTGAATTCAATGCCCTACCTTCACAAGCTGATCCCCAGACACAGTGTTCATGAATTCACTGCCCTTCCTTCACAAGCTGATCCCCAGACACAGTGTTCATGAATTCACTGCCCTTCCTTCCCATGCTGACTTCAGACACAGTGTACATGAATTCACTGCCCTTTCTTTCCATGCTGACCTCAGACACTGGACATGAATTCACTGCCCTTTCTTTCCATGCTGACCTCAGACACTGGACATGAATTCACTGCCCTTTCTTTCCATGCTGACCTCAGACACTGGACATGAATTCACTGCCCTTCCTTCCCATGCTGACCCCAGACACAGTGTACATGAATTAACTGCCCTTCCCTCCCAAGCTGAGCCCCAGACACAGTGTACATGAATTCACTGCCTTCCTTCCCATGCTGACCCCAGACACTGGACATGAATTCACTGCCCTTCCTTCCCATGCTGACTTCAGACACAGTGTACATGAATTCACTGCCCTTCCCTCCAAAGCTGAGCCCCAGACACAGTGTACTTGAATTCACTACCCTTCCTTCACATGCTGACCCCAGACACAGTGTACATAAATTCACTGACCTTCCTCCCCATGCCAAGCCCCAGACACAGTGTTCAGGAATTCTCTGCCGTTCCTTCCCATGCTGACCCCAGACATGAATTCACTGCCCTTCCTTCCCATGCTGACCTCAGACACAGTGTACATGAATTCACTGCCCTGAAGGCTGTAAAAGGTCATGGGACCTTTAACCTTTGAACCTTTACACAGCACGAAACCAAGTGAAATATGGAGCAGAACGGTTGAAAAAGATATGAAGCGGAATGGCTGTCCCTGTGGGAAGCAGGCTAGTACAGGACAAGACAGGCAGCAATGGATAAACCTTGGTGACGGCGTTATACGGTACGTGACACTGAAAGGACTGACCAGGAAATATGAGGAGAGGTTCTCACTGCGCTGGAAAGTACAAGTCCAGTTTTTAGGTTTACACAGAGTGACTGCAACTCAGCGTTTGTAAAAGAGTTGTCCATCTTGAAAGTCCTACCGGCACATGAAGTATGCAAATAAAGTTCTGAAAACGGTCTCTGACAAAACGTAGTCGAGTCACTTGTATTGTTGAGGTGAGTACATGAAATAGAATTAATTAAATAAACGCATAAATAAGAAGAAAAAGTAAATATATCCACCAGTAAAAAGTATCTCAAGCAGTATCAAGAAACTGTCTTTGAAACACATGCACGCCATTGCGAGACTGAGACCGAAAAAGTGAGTGAGACTGAGATACAGGGAAGAGAAGACAGAGAGAGAGAGAGAGAATGAATGGGCGTGGGGCTTCCTGCCAGAATCCATTAAAGCTTGAACAGTGAAGCTTTTCATTTTTGCCCCCTTCACTCCACAGGCACGGGACCACACAGAGCGTCAGTGAAACTGAGGGGGGCACCAGCACTAATTTGACGGCAGAGCAGACCGGTGTGTGTTTGCAGAGTTGAGTTACATTCCTGTGATTAAAAAGCAACCAACCAACACACACACACACACACACACACACACACACACACACCGTTTAGAACCACCACTGCTGCTAACGCAAAAGACGAAACCACCACCATCAACAACAAAAACGATCTGGCCACATCACTGGTTTTTGTTGTTGTTTTTCTTATTTCTTTCACCGCCCCGTGAACTCCGCCCTGGAATGTTCACTTTGCAGTGGGCTGGGCTTTAAGCAGCGTGATTTGATTTCTTCAAACTGAGTGTGTGTGTGTGTGTGTGTGTGTGTGTGTGTAACATGCTCCAACATTGAAACAACTGTGTGCTGTATGCTTCAGTTGAAAACTACTTAACTTCTGTTCAGCTTATTGATGTTCACATTACGAATCATTCGTGCGGTTGATAAATGACGTTCACATTACGAAATATTAGTGTGATTGCAAAAAAGGAATGATGGCTAATATTACAGTACTTTTAAATGGCTGTAAACCTTGAGTGATTGTAGAGAAAGAACCGTTTGCAACAAAGGGGGTGGGGAGAAGTGGGCGGGTGGAGGTGGTGTATCTCTTCCAGTAACCTCATCTCTCAGCAGATGGGGAAAAAAATCATTTTTTCTTTTGAGAAACATTTCTGACGTCCACTACTTTGACGAGAACAAGAACAAGATTGCTTTGTTGTCTGCAGAGACAAGCGTTGGCCGCTGATTTTTATTTTCATCTTTTTGGCATTGGTTCTTGACATGCAGATAAAACCGAGGAAAAAATCAAATAAAGTTGTACCTTTTCTTGTCTTATCCTGTCTTACCTTGCCTTACCAGTGGGCAGTTCGTGGGAAACTGGTGTTCTCATGCACATATAATGTTCTTTCCGAGAGTTTTTCTTCCAGCTGCGGAAAATTGTGTACATGTGACTTTGATCTGTGACCTCAGTCGTTGAGCTTGGAACAAGGTCAGTTTTGAAGCTCTCAGTTTTGAACATTCGCACGTTGAACATTCGCACGTTTGGTCAAACATCAGTCACTGGGTTTCTAACATTAAAGACAGACGGACGGACGGACAGACAGGCAGACAGACAGACAGACAGACAGACATGTGTTCGATGAGCCCCAGTTTTTGAAGCTGGGTTGTGGGGGCTGATGATGAAGGGCAGAACGATCAGTCAGGTTCTCAGGGTGATGTAACTCTGTCCTCTGTACCGGGCTGTCAGGGCAGATTGCGATGAATCGGGTCCCACGGTCTGTCTGCAGGAGGCGATACCATCAGAAATAGACAGGCTCAGACAGACAGACGCACGCACGCACGCACACACACACGCACACACACACACACACACACACACACACACACACACACACACACACACACACACACACACACACTCGTGCGCTCGCATCCATTGATATGTCCACTCCTATGATATTACGTCTCGGTCCAATATATCACATCGCATGATGGTCAAATTTCTTAGATCGCGTGTCTGTCCAGTCTCTTTCCTCGAATGCCTGTCTAATCTCTTAGAACACGTCTCGGTCCAATTAATATCTTACATCGGAAGCCAAAATTTCGTACAACGCATGCCGGTCCAATATATGCCGGTCTGATTTCTTAGAACGCAAAGCCGGGCTTTCCTCTTGCATCACTTGCCGGTCCAGTGTGAGGCAGGAGCCGTGCCATTGATCACCGTGTGGGGGTTGTGTTGGAAACGCTGACGGAGCTACATGTGGACAGCGCAGTGGCTGGAAGACCTGAAAAAAGCCGGAGGAAAACCAATTTGGTGCCAGCTAATGAGGTTTGGAGCTGGCTGGTTCTGGATCAGATACCGTACGTTCCCTTGTGGGTGTGCTGCTCTCGGTTTTTCTTTTTTCTTTCTGATATGTATGTTTAAAAGAAAACCCTTTTAGCTCTTACATGTCCGCCGCTGATAGAGATGTGAGATCAGCAGGGGATATGCTAACACGAGTGCACGCGTGTGCGTTTCTGTGCCGCATGTGCACACGCACATAGTTACATAAATACATGTGAACACGCTTATGCACACACACAGTCATATGCGCACGTATACATACTTAGACGCCCGCATGCTGGGGTACACACACACACACACACACACACACACACACACACACACACACACACACACACACACACACACACACGCACGCACGCGCTTGCTTGCACACACACACACACACACACACACACACACACCAACCACTTTGCAGAATCCTTGTCTCCCATTACCCCTCTCTCTCTCAGAAAAAAAAGGAAGAAAAAAGCAGACGAAGCTGGCCGTGGATACCACAGTAAAGGACGATGAGGAAGGACAAAAGGAGAGAGCGGTTTCCGAACACGCACCGTTTCCTCCGTATAGCATCCTACAGCTCAAGTCAGACACATGTCTCGCCACAACGTGGATAGCGGCTTGTAAACCCCCGCCCCCTCTCTCTCTCACACACACACACATACACACACACACACACACAGAGAGAGAGAGAGAGAGAGAGAGAGAGAGTTCTGTCTGTATGTCGCATGCACCTTAAGCACATTAACAGGTTTCAGAAAGGTCGACACTCGCCTGCATCTCCTTTATTGCGTGCCAGCGCCCGAGGATGTAGTTGTCGTTCTTCTCTGCTTTGGAACTTTGAAGTGTATGTCTGATCTATGGTGGAGCTACATAATAATAATAAGAAGAAGAAGAATGGATACTTATACAGCACACTATCCAGAAATCTGCTCTAGGTGCTTTACAAAAACGCTTTTGTTAACATAAAACATTATATCTATGTTACATACACCAAAATGTGACTACACACACACACACACACACACACGCGCGCGCGCGCACTGCATACATACATTTTAACATACATGTGTATCTAACAGCTACCCAAACACATACGAACACATAGGCAGGCACATACTTACATAAACACACGCACACACAATACACATTCATATACATGCATGTAGTTATGTACACATACATATGTATACACACACAGTCAAGCACAGCTAAAGCAAAGGAAGTGAACCTGCCACAATTTATCTTACTGCTGAGAGAAAAGGTGAGTTTTGAGACGAGATTTAAAAGATGCGAGGGAATCAGAATGACGGAGGTTATTTGGGGAGCTTGCTCCACGTCTTTGGCGATTGAAAAGAAAACGATCTGTGTCCACAGGTCTGTCTGTCTTAACACACTGGAATGCAGTACAACGCAATGCCATGCAGTACAACTTTATTACTCCGATTGGAAATTATGTGTGCATCTGATTGCTTGGTAAATGGCATAACCAACCTTTAATCTTTCTTCGAAACCACTGAACTGGCTGCATGTCAATACAGCTGCCAAAGGAAAACTTGTAGTTTTGTACCTACTGGTCTTTCGATCGTATCCATCTTGCCTGCCTGTCTGCAGAACATTGTATTTCTCCGTACTGAACATGTCAAATATACACAACGACGGGCGCAATAGCTGAGTGGTTAAAAACGTTGGACTTTCAATCTGAGGGACCTGGGTTCGAATCTCGGTAACGGCGTCTGGTGGGTAAACGGTGGAGATTTTTCCGATCTCCCAGATCAACATAATTATGTGCAGACCTGCTAGTGCGCGAACCCCCTTCGTGTGTTTACGCAAGCAGAAGATCAAATACGCACGTTAAAGATCCTGTTATCCATGTCAGCGTTCGGTGGGTTATGGAAACAAGAACGTACACAGCATGTACACCCCCGAAAGCGGAGTATGGCTGCCTACATGGCTGGGTAAAATCGGTCATGCACGTAAAAGCCCACTCGTGTACATACGAGTGAACGTGGGAGCTGCAGCCCACGAACGAAGAAAAAGATGCAGAAGAAACACACAGAACACGCGATCGATTTTCACAATCGCGTTTGCAAAAACCAACTCTACAATAAGCTTCACAATGTTCGGCCAACTATTTGTCTGCACAAGGCTCCAGACAGCAATCACGGGTAGTTTGCCACCCCTGTCTGGAAGGTGTACGGATTGTTGTTGCTGTAGAAATTATGTCACTCGACAGGGCGTTGTGAAGAAAAATGTCACCATCCGAAATCCATTGTGTCACACAGAACGTTGGAAAAGTGTCCCAGGTTCTAGCCACTTCTGGCTGGGAAATTGTCCAGAAAAGCTTTGGAAAATCGACTTCACGTTGTCAGATTTATATTGATGATGTCGTTTTGATTCTATAAATGACATTGCTTTGACAGTATTCCACTCGACGCATGTGTTTGTTTTTGTCCTGTGGTGATTAGATAAGCATTGGGAATATGGAAGAATCGCGAGGCAATATATATCAAAGATTAAAAACCCAACACAAAGAATCTTTTGAGCAATGCTTGATTTTCTTCGTGACTGAAAACGATGTTTTGATCAGTGACTGCCTTCCTGTTGCTCGGTGTATCCTCCATAATTCAATGTCTGTCGGTCTCTGTCTGTCTGTCTCCCTCCCTCCCTCCCTTCCCCCTCTGCACATCTTAAATACATACCAGAATATTTTCTTATTGGAAACTTCGCAAAAGAGGGTATTGTTTTTTACCACAAATATACAGAGACAAATATGAATACTCGCACGCACACACGCATACATACACGCACGCACGCACGCACGCATTCACACACACATTTTTTTTTTTTACACACAAACGTACACACACACACATACACGCGCGCACACACACACACACGCGCGCGCGCGCGCGCGCACACACACACACACACACACACACACACACACCACGGTCATGGCAACACCTTCCCAGCCACTCCTGCCCCCAGAACGTAGGAACTGATTAAATACTGACATGAATATTGTCGTAATCATAGTGTCTAATGAGTACATTAATCAGCTGACATTTTCAGAGTCAGAACGTTGCGGGGTTTTTTGTTGTGTTTTTTTGTTTGTGTTTTTTTCCCCGCCTGCCGCACAGAAAGGGTGGACACGCAGTTGTGTGTGGCGGGTGTGGGCTGTAAGTGGTAAATATCATTGTAGATACCATAAGTTCTGGTTCCTCGATCGTTGTGTGTGTGTGTGTGTGTGTGTGTGTGATAGAAATTGAGTGAGTGAGTGAGTGAAACGGAGAGAGTATGTTTTTTCATGGTCTCATGCACAGATTAGTGCACACTTATTACAATGTACTTTAAATGTGATTATGTACTTATACACAGGCATACATACACGCGCGCGCGCGCGCGCGCACACACACACACACACACACACACACACACACACTTGCGTACACACACATATAGTTTTGGAGGCACGTTCGCCGACATATACACAACGCAGATCCCCATGTTACCAACAGAGTTCTGGGCACAGAGTTCATGGTAGAAGATAAAACGTGAAAGAAATCACAGAAAATGTCATTGAAAGGACACCTACGCACATACACGCACGCTCGCACACGCATTGTCTAAAATCACACCATGTGATCATTACCCCCCCCCCACCCCCTCACACACAGAGGCAGACACACACAGCCACCCACCCCTACACACGCATGCACTAACGCACATACACACAAGCGCGCGCATACACACACACACACACACACACACACACACACACACACACACTCCTCCTCCTCCTCTGAATTGCCAACAGAAAATCAGCAACAATTGAGACTGACAGACAAGAAGACAAACCCTACACAAAACAAAGGGGACATCCCATCCAACCTATGATTGCCCATTTCCCCTCCCCACTGGGAGTCTAATGGAAAACAACGAGCAAAAACAGCCCGGCACTGATATCCGTCTTATGGTTTTTATTCGTGTCAAAAGGACAGAAAAGCTTAGTGTCTGTCAAGACCCATGACAAGGTGTTGACAACGTAATATATCTCCGTTTCTCGGCACCGTTTGCAATAATCTGTCTTTGTCTTTTCTTTACAAGTGTGTGTGTGTGTGTGTGTGTGTGTGTGTGTGTGTGTGTGTGCCTGCGCGTTTCAGTGTTGGGAGGAGGATGTGTGTGTGTGTGTGTGTGTTGCGCGCGCGCGCCTGCGCCTCGAGCTTGTGTGTGTGTGTGTTAAAAGCGATGTGTGTGTGTGTGTTTGTGTGTCTAAGGAAGAGTAATCTTGGGGTCATATGAACAAACTTTGTATGTGCCAGTGTGTGTACGCGCGCCCATGCATATATGTATGTATGTGTGGAGGGATTGGGGAGAGTTGGTTCGTGCGTACTTTGTATGCTGGAATAAAACAAAATTGGAAGGAAAACAGGGAAGAAGTCCAGAACGTCATGGCTGTGATTGCTTTCCATGATTCGTTGCCTTGGTTGCTGGCGGTGGGTTTGGGGGGGGGGGGGGGGGGTTGCGTTGGGGAGGAGTGGTTGCAATGGTGGTGTTTGTAGGTCAAGTATGTGCAGAATATCAAAGCCGGCAACGCCGCTTGGGACAGAGAGTCATAATCCTCACCCTCACCTATTCTTCCCCCTCCCCGCCTTAACCCCTCGTCGCCACCCTTTACGCTACCCACCCATCTCCTTGCCGCCCCCTCCATCCCTCCACCGCCTCAATCCCTCCACCCCCTCCATCCCTCCTCTCCCTCTCCTTACCACCCTTTCCATCCCTCCTCCCTCCACCCCCTCCATCCCTCCTCTCCCTCTCCTTACCACCCTTTCCATCCCTCCCCCTACACCCCCTCCATCCCTCCACCTCCTCCATCCCTCCTCCCTCCACCCCTCCATCCTTCCTCCCTCCACCCCTCTCCCTCCCTTACTACCCCCTCCATCCCTCCCCCTCCACCCCCTCCATCCCTCCTCCCTCCACCCCCTGCATCCCTCCTCCCTCCACCCCCTCCATCCCTCCTCCCTCCACCCCCTCCATCCCTCCTCCCTCCATCCCTCCTCCCTCCACCCCCTCCATCCCTCCACCCCCTCCATCCCTCCACCCCCTGCATCCCTCCCCCTCCACCCCCTCCATCCCTCCACCCCCTGCATCCCTCCCCCTCCACCCCCTCCATCCCTCCACCCCCTCCATCCCTCCCCCTCCACCCCCTCCATCCCTTCACCCCCTCCATCCCCTCCATCCCCCCCTCCATCCCTCCCCCTCCACCCCCACCATCCCTCCTCCCTCCACCCCCTCCATCCCTCCCCCTCCACCCCCTCCATCCCTCCCCCTCCACCCCCTCCATCCCCCCTCCATCCCTCCCCCTCCACCCCCTCCATCCCTCCCCCTCCATACCACCCCCTCCATCCCTCCCCCTCCACCCCCTCCATCCCTCCCCCTCCACCCCCTCCATACCACCCCCTCCATACCACCCCCTCCATCCCTCCCCCTCCATCCCTCCTCTCCCTCCCCCCTTACCACCCTCTCCATCCCCCCCCCACCCCTCCTCTCCCTCCCCCCTTACCACCCTCTCCATCCCCCCCACCCCTCCTCTCCCTCCCCCCTTACCACCCTCTCCATCCCCCCCCCCCCCCAATCCCATCTCTCCCTCCCCAGCAGCCGACCTTGCTCCTACATTTGGCGTTGTCCTCATGACGGAGGGACACGCTGAAGCGGGCCGCGTTGTCTGTCTGTCTGTCTGCCTGTCAGTGTGTGCCTGTCTTATCTATTTCAGGACTGACCCAGACCCGTTATAGCTCCAGTTGACAGGTCTCTGCACCCACCTTGTTCGCCCTTCTCACCTCCCCCCCCCCTCCCAGTCCTACTCCCATGCCGCTCTCCATCCCCTCCACGTCCACCCCCACCTCCCCTCATCACCCTCCACCTCCTGAACTTGGACTCTGTCCTATCAGCCCTCCCCCCTCCCTCCCTGTCCCCCACTTCACCGAAACCTCCACCGACCTCCCCCACCCTTCTGTGCCCCCCCCCCTCCCCCAACCCCCACCCCCCCTTCTCCCCACCTCGCCATACCCCTTCCCATGTTGCACAGAACCGGGGGCGCATTGATTGCACTGACGTCTGGTGTCGGGTTTCCGATTATTAGAATTATCGTGGAGAGCGTTCACATCGCTTCACTCACTGTTCGTGTCTTGTTGTTTCTTTGTGGTCTGGTGGCTTAAGGTCGTCACACACGTAGGTGCGCGTCGGTTGCTTAAACACCGCGACGTCAGTTTCTGGAAGGGGAGCTTCGATTTAATCGGAGGAGGTGGTGTGTGTGTGTGTGTGTGTGTGTCTGGTCGTGCCGTTTAATTACGAGTGTCCAGCACGCACCTATGCGATGCTGTCCTGAGAAACGAGGTGTCGGATTCTTTTAAGCGGTCGTCGGGTTAGAAGCAGTATTTGGGGGGAGAGGTGGGGGGTAGGGTGGGAGTTGAATCGTTGATCAGCAGTTTGTTCGAAAGTGAAAATGTTTTAGGCCTGATGTACCATACTTATCACCGTTTCAACAAAGGAACACGTAGTCATCGTCATCATAAAAATCATCATCACCTTCATACTCTTCTTTTTATTCTTCTTCTCCTTCAAGCGTTCCCAAACGTTTAGGATATCACAGGATGAGTGTCTTTTCAGCATTTTTGCTTTGGCAGATGACAAATGCAGTGCTTTAGCAGCCAAGCTGACACACGCAGACATGTCAGTGATGGAAACCACGTTACTAGACGAGATTTCATGACGTGTGCTTTGTTTAAGACTCTAGTGTGTCTGCACGCACAGACACACACACTAATACGCGCGCGCGCGCCTACTGATGCACACCCAGAGAGAGGAGGGATTAGACAGACAGGCAGTTATTGTGAAGGGTGGGAGGAGGAGATGGGAAAATCCACAGTATCTGTTGTTCTTTCTGTAGCGCGCGCGGACACACACACACACACACACACACACACACACACACACACACACAAGGACGATAGGTGAAGAGGTGGGAAAACCCAGACCGTTTATTATTCCTACAGCAGCCAAATGGTGGATTCGCCGACAAGACAGGAACTGCGCTTTCCATCACAGTCTCAGCTCTTAACTGACGACCTGCATGAGCAATGCAGCATGCACTTCCTTATCTGTTAAGTCGTCGGATTTTTCCCCCCTTGTAATCTTTGAATAATTATTTATATCATCCTCCTTTTTGCTCTCAGTGGATGCTACCGTATTTTCTCAGACAAAATGTTCTTGACTGGAATTTTTAATGTATATTAAAAAAAAATAATAATAAATAAATTTTTAAAAAAGAAGAAGAAGAAAAAAAAGAAACAAGTTTACTGAAACTGTATTCGTTTGATTTGGTCTGTTTCCTGCCAAAACATGTACACAGAAGCGTACCTAAACTTACACGATCGCATACACAGTGCACGTAGAGAGAGAGAGAGAGAGAGAGAGAGAGAGAATGGATACTTATAAATAAAATAAAATAAAACCGCTGCCACTGACCAGAGTACATTTTAATCATCAGTAAAATGCTGGTATGTTAAAAAGAACAGAACACAGTTTTTAAAAGGGAAGGAAGTTCTGAAAACAAAAGGAGGATGAGTAAATGTTTGTGTGTGCGTGTGCGTGTGCGTGTGTGTGTGTGTGTGTGTGTTCAAATCTGTAATTCCATTTCACGTTGAGTCCAACACGAAGAGTTGTCGACAGAGAGATAGGCTGAACCCCTGTCACTCCGCGACTGAGTGATTTCGTTCGTCAGTTGAGGGCTCAGTATTTGGTGTCAGGTGTACATTGAATCGGACCACACGCCACTGAACACCGCCGACTTTACTCGGCAGCACTGCATGTTGTCCTCTGCTGAGTGGCCTCCTAGCGACTCCACATCCATATGACCCTGTGGACAGCCAGCGCTTAGGTGTCCGGCAGACGAACTTGAGTGTGGCTTTGTTTGAAGGCGTGGGAGTGATGAGACAGTATTGGATGATGGGACACACACACACACACACACACACACACACACACACACACACACACACACCATCCTTCACATCCTCTCCCCGTCACACCCTCCACCCCCCACTCCCTCCGTCCACAAACCCCATGCTCTCTCCCCTCCCATTTTCTGTTTGCATGTAACTGTATCCAGAGCTCTGGAAAGCATATGAATAACCTCCTTTGTCCACTCTCCGCTGTTTGTATAAGACTGGAAGAGATATTATCTGCCTTTCTGTTGACAGGTATTTCTCGCAAATTGATTGATTGATAGTTAAGGCAAACAAGGACCAATCAGTGACGGGGACCAGTTGAGTTCGATCAAACTTGACAGGGAAGTTTGTTGATCTCAACAATGGGGTGGATTAAGTTCCTCTCTGGATCTTATCAGCTTTCTCCAGTACGTGTCAACGAAAATCGACGAGGTTTGGCAACAGGAGACACTGCTAACGTTTGATCAGCTGTTGTCTCTCCTGGTTAGTAAGGGTTGTTCGGTGCGTGTTCATTTGCTACAAAGCAAATGTTTGTTGTTTTTGTGTGTGTGTGTGTGTGTTTTGTTTGTTTTGTTTGTTTGTTTGTTTTTTAAAGACACAATTTTTTTAAGGAGAATGGAAAGTCGGTTGAGTGCTGGGTCTTTAACAAAGCTGTATTACCATTCTGCATGTCTTTCGAGGATTTCGCTTATTTCTTCGTCAGCGAGAGAGAGGGGGAGAGAATTGACCCCTTTACAGGAAACCATGATTGAAATTTTTATCATTGAGAGAGACAGACATAGAGAGAGAGAGAGAGAGAGAGAGAGAGAGAGTTTTAGTCAACACTTAAGACTTATAAGGAAGGGGGAAAAAAACCGAAGAGAAAAACAACACTTCAATACTCACAGATACACATCATTGTGCCTGGTCTTCCTGTTTTGTCTTGTCAACAACAAATAACAGCAACAACAACAAAACAAACAACAGCAACAACAAGAAGAAGGAAAGCAGAGAGAAAGAGGGGTGGACAAACAGACAGACAGACAGAGAAACAGAGGGTGGAGCGGTGGCCTAGTGGTAATGCGGCCCACCAGAAGTGGGTGTCCACAGGTTTGAGTCCTGTTACACACACACACACACACACACACACACACACACACACACACACACACACACACACACTTTCACTTACTCGTATGCGTACACAGTAATTCCCCCCCCCCTCCCCCTCCTCCCACTCGATTTTTTTTCCTTCCCTCGTCAAATATCACTTACAGTGAAAAGACGTTAAACTAAAGAACGAACAATCCTATTATACGTAGCGGGATTTTTACTGCCCCCTCCAGCAGACTGAGTGATGGTCTGGGTGCCAGTCTGTCGGGTGAGGCGACAAACCGAGGTTTCGTGTGCAGTGTGCACATAGTCCATGTAAAAGAACTCACGGCAACAAAGAGAGTAGTCCCTGGTAAAATTCCATAGAAAAACTTACTTTGGTAGTAAAACAAATACATTTGCAGACAGGGAAGAAAAACCAAGAAGGTACAGTACAGTACAGTACAACAGAATGCAAGAAATGAGTATTAATGCTTCTCAACAAGCTCTAGAATTTGTCAAATCTCCACCATCACTACTTATAATCGACACACGTAGTGTTCAGGAAACAGTTGTATGGGCTGTTGGTTTTCTGTTCTGTCACCATCATCATACTTTGCGCGAGATGAATTCGTTGTAAAGAAACAGACTTGCTTCCAGCCTTTTCGTGTTGTTTCCTTGCTTCCACCCGTGTCGTTTCCTTGCTTCTGCCGCCAGTTGGTGTACCCGAGCATTGCGTGAGGACAAAAGTGTGGCGTGTTTTGTTTGTGTCACAGTCATGTGCAAGTGCCTCCGTCTTAGTCCTGTTCTTTGTCTTGTTCTTCTCTTCACCTTCTCCTCCCTTCGTATGGAAGCAGCCTCAGTCTGTTTCATGGCGGCTCGCGGGTTGATCCGTATATCTGTTTAAAAAAAAAAGGGAAAAACAATTTAAAAAAGAAAAAAAGGGAGTGTGTGTTGTGAGGGAACCGATGCCTAAGCTATTAAGCCCGCTGGTCAGGCCTTTGGAACCTACCAAATACTGCATGAAAATATTACACACACACACACACACACCCACACACACACACACACACACACACACACACACACACACACACGTCTGCGCGCGTTCGCATGATTCTTTGTGTTACTGACTAACAAACAAGGGTTGTTAATCTTCCGTGGAGGCAGGCCAAGTATCCCACGCAACGTAACGTTCACGTCCAGAACCAGTTGTAAAAGTATGTGTCATATGTTATTTTTCTTGACAGCACTTCTGTGCGCGATGAGCTCATTTTGCGTAGCTTTACAGCTACAAGTGTGTGCAGGTTTTGTGTGTTCCGTGCTCCTGATTGTGACCGGGTTTTGTTTGTTTGTTTGTTTTGTTGTTGTTTTTTGCACGACACTCAGCCAGTCACAGAAGTGGGGAGAAGTTAAAACTCTGAAGAGCTGCCAGGTGGGGTGGGGGAGAAAGGGGAGGGTGCCGGGGGGGGGGGGGGGGGTGGAGAGAGTGAGACATGGGGTGGGGGAGAAAGGGGGGTGGAGAGAGTGAGACATGGGGTGGGGGAGAAAGGGGGGTGGAGAGAGTGAGACATGGGGTGGGGGAGAAAGAGGGGTGGAGAGAGTGAGACATGGGGTGGGGGAGAAAGAGGGGTGGAGAGAGTGAGACATGGGGGAGAAAGAGGGGTGGAGAGAGTGAGACATGGGGTGGGGGAGAAAGGGGGGTGGAGAGAGTGAGACATGGAGAAAGGGGGGGTGGAGAGAGTGAGACATGGAGAAAGGGGGGGTGGAGAGAGTGAGACATGGAGAAAGGGGGGTGGAGAGAGTGAGACATGGGGGGAGAAAGAGGGGTGGAGAGAGTGAGACATGGGGTGGGGGAGAAAGGGGGGTGGAGAGAGTGAGACATGGGGTGGGGGAGAAAGGGGGGGTGGAGAGAGTGAGACATGGAGAAAGGGGGGGTGGAGAGAGTGAGACATGGGGTGGGGGAGAAAGGGGGGTGGAGAGAGTGAGACATGGGGTGGGGGAGAAAGGGGGGTGGAGAGAGTGAGACATGGGTGGGGGAGACAGGGGGGTGGAGAGAGGTGAGACATGGGGTGGGGGGAGAAAGGGGGTGGAGAGAGTGAGTTGGGGGGGGGGGGGGGGGTGGGGGAGAAAGGGGGTGGAGAGAGTGAGACATGGGGTGGGGGAGAAAGGGGGGTGGAGAGAGTGAGACATGGGGTGGGGGGAGAAAGGGGGTGGAGAGAGTGAGACATGGAGAAAGGGGGGGTGGAGAGAGTGAGACATGGGGTGGGGGAGAAAGGGGGTGTGTGTGGAGAGAGTGAGACATGGGGTGGGGGAGAAAGGGGGTGTGTGTGGAGAGAGTGAGACATGGGGTGGGGGGAGAAAGGGGGGTGGAGAGAGTGAGACATGGGGTGGGGGAGAAAGAGGGGTGGAGAGAGTGAGACATGGGGTGGGGGAGAAAGGGGGGTGGAGAGAGTGAGACATGGGGTGGGGGAGAAAGGGGGGTGGAGAGAGTGAGACATGGGGTGGGGGAGAAAGGGGGTGTGTGTGGAGAGAGTGAGACATGGGGTGGGGGAGAAAGGGGGGTGGAGAGAGTGAGACATGGGGTGGGGGAGAAAGGGGGGTGGAGAGAGTGAGACATGGGGTGGGGGAGAAAGGGGGGTGGAGAGAGTGAGACATGGGGTGGGGGAGAAAGGGGGGTGGAGAGAGTGAGACATGGGGTGGGGGAGAAAGAGGGGTGGAGAGAGTGAGACATGGGGTGGGGGAGAAAGGGGGGTGGAGAGAGTGAGACATGGGGTGGGGGAGAAAGGGGGGTGGAGAGAGTGAGACATGGGGTGTGGGAGAAAGGGGGGGTGGAGAGAGTGAGACATGGGGGAGAAAGGGGGGTGGAGAGAGTGAGACATGGGGTGGGGGAGAAAGAGGGGTGGAGAGAGTGAGACATGGGGGAGAAAGGGGGGGTGGAGAGAGTGAGACATGGGGTGGGGGAGAAAGGGGGTGGAGAGAGTGAGACATGGGGTGGGGGAGCGAAGGAGAGGGGATAGAGGGAGGAAAGGAGAGAGAGAATGATGATGGAGAGAGAGGAAGAGACAAGGAGAGATAAAAGGAATGAGAGAGGGAGAGAGACAGAGGGGGAAGGGAGGGTGAGGGGGTCTCCACAGAGTGGCGTGCCACGCTTTTTGCACCCCCACCTTTCAGAGAGTATAATTGATCTGGCAGGTATCGACATGAAGGAGGAAGGGTGGTGGTGGTGGTACAGGGAGGCTGGAAAGGAGTGGTGATGAGGGTGTGTGGGAGGAGGGTTAGATAGGGGATCAAAGCTCCACTGCGCTGGTCGCTGCTGATCATCCCTGTTTCCTTGCATCATCATCATCATCATCATCATCATCATCATCAACATCATCATCATCATCATCATCACCATCACCACCACCATCACCACCACCACCATCATCATCATCATCATCATCATCACCATCACCACCACTATCATCATCACCATCATCACCATCACGATCATCA
>NC_134881.1:3688985-3691485 GCF_041734735.1 Babylonia areolata
TACCGTCTGATATTCTGTCTTGGCAGCACATTTGTATGGAAAGTGTCTGTGTCCGTGTGTCTGTTAGAGAGAGAGAGAGAGAGAGAGCGGGGGGAGAGAGGGGGGGGGAGAGAGAGAGAGAGAGTGCACGCGCGAAACTCTTTCCGTGAAATTGAAGTGTCGGGTGCCTGTTGATTCGTGTCATATTTTAGATTTCTCCACGCGTATACCAAATGCTTCTGATTGAAGCCAGTGAAAAGAGCTGAGTTTGGGGTTTGGAGCTGTCACGTAGCACGCTGAACACAACACACACAGGCTAGCACGCTGCGTTCTGCACGATATCACACGCAGTTCAGCGCTTGTCTCGGAAATGCGCTGGACCTGTGTGCGGAAAGACTGTCGGAAATAATTCTTGTCAGCTAATCCAAGCGCGTTGGGTTTCGCCGCTGGTCAGGCATCTGCTCAGTGGATGTGGTGTTGCGAAAATGGATTTGTCCGAAGTGACGCCTCCTTGAGTAACTGAACTGAACTGATCTTGGACACAGTAGGCCTGGGCTGAAGACCTTTACTTCTGAATTCGGCGCAACGGTGCGAAAGGCTTTAGTCTTGTGAAAAAGGCCTGGTGGAGGGGTGTGGGGTGCAGTGAGGGAGGGCTGGTAACACACTGCTGTGTGCGCACTCTCCGCACATGTAGATAACAAGAGAGGCAAGGCCTTCAAGACTCACTTGTGATAACACTTTTAAAAAAATCCAAACTTTTTATGTTTTGAGTATAATTTCAAAATGTAATGTTTAAGATGAGAAAGATCAGTTTAAAGCAAATTAAGTCCCCTAGCATTAATTACAGAGTAATATCCCTTCTTTACTATCTGCACCAAAACGTTTGCAAAATAAATAAAACTTCCATGCTTAGCAAAAGAAGTTCCTGTTTGAACAAAAAATGATAATAATGACTGCTCTTGTTGTTGGGTCAGAATATCAGATCAGAGTGCCAAGTTTAGAGAAAAACAAAAAATTATAAATATAACAGTAAATGCAGTTTGCATATGATTAGGCTTTTTTTTCTTTTCTTTTTTTTTTGGTGCCCATCCCAGAGGTGCAATATTGTTTTAAACAAGATGACTGGAAAGAACTGAATTTTTCCTATTTTTATGCCTAATTTGGTGTCAACTGACAAAGTATTTGCAGAGAAAATGTCAATGTTAAAGTTTACCACGGACACACACACACACACACACACACACACACACACACACACACACACACAGACAACCGAACACCGGGTTAAAACATAGACTCACTTTGTTTACACAAGTGAGTCAAAAAGTGATGTGGGTTGCTGTTGAGAAACAGGTGGCTGCGTTGACTGGAGTTGTATTTGCCATGAACTGAAATTGGCGCTGCAGCCCTGAATAGGCCCCTTTGTGGTTGACAAAAGGATTTGAAAGCGGCGCTGGAAGTTCGTTGACAATGATAATATAATTAATCTCGATCATGGTAATAATGATGATGATAATATTGATGTTTTTGATGATGGTGATTTGTTGTTGATTGTAATGATGATGGTAGTGGTAGTGATGATGATGACAGTGATTATGATGATGATTATTGATAATGATTATTAAGTGCAATGTCCCAGTGAACTTCCCCACAGTCATCGCAAAATGATTCTATCCTCGCAAAATTATGTGTGAATTTCGTGCGCCAATGTGTGTGTGTGTGCGCGCGCGCGCGCGCGTGTGTGTGTGTGTGAGAGAGAGAGAGAGAGAGAGTTTGTGTGTGTGTGTGTGTGTGTGGAATGGGACAGCACAGGGTGTCATTTTTCTGCCACTTTTTCAGCATCTGCTGGTCAGAGGTTTGGTTTCTCTGATACCTACAGATAAGAAGGAAAGAATATAAAGACCTTGACAATATCATGAAGGGAAATTTCCCCTGGTGCGACAAAACAAACGTGGACAAGTACTCAGCACGAAAATACTGTGTTAAACAGGACTTAAAAAGCAACATTAAACATGTAACACATGCGTGTACATAATGCCTTTGCTTGTATGTCTTTCTCATTGTCAGCGTGTCTGTCTGTCTTTGTGCCTGTCTGTATCTGTCTGTTTGTGTCTGTATCTGTCTGTCTGTCTTTGTGCCTGTCTGTGTCTGTCTGTTTGTGTCTGTATCTGTCTGTCTGTCTTTGTGCCTGTCTGTGTCTGTCTGTCTGTCTGTCTGTCTGTCTCTGTGTCTGTCTTTGTGCCTGTCTGTATCTGTCTGTCTGTCTTTGTGCCTGTCTCTGTCTGTCTGTCTGTCTCTGTGTCTGTCTTTGTGCCTGTCTGTGTCTGTCTGTCTGTCTGTCTGTCTGTCTCTGTGTCTGTCTATCTGTCTGTCTGTCTGTCTCTGTGTCTGTCTATCTGCCTGTCTGTATCTGTCTGTCTGTCTTTGTGCCTGTCAGTATCTGTCTCTCTGTGTGTGTTTGTGCCTGTCTGTATCTGTCTGTCTGTCTCTGTATCTGTCTCGCTCTCTGTGTCTCTGTCTT
>NC_134881.1:3696485-3703985 GCF_041734735.1 Babylonia areolata
GTGTGTAAAACAGACATTTGATCTGTGTGGGGGGTGAGTGGAGGAAAAGTGGAGGACTGGTATGTAAAACAGACATTTGATCTGTGTGGGGGGTGAGTGGAGGAAAAGTGGAGGACTGGTGTGTAAAACAGACATTTGATCTGTGTGGGGGGTGAGTGGAGGAAAAGTGGAGGACTGGTGTGTAAAACAGACATTTGATCTGTGTGGGGGGTGAGTGGAGGAAAAGTGGAGGACTGGTATGTAAAACAGACATTTGATCTGTGTGGGGGGTGAGTGGAGGAAAAGTGGAGGACTGGTATGTAAAACAGACATTTGATCTGTGTGGGGGGTGAGTGGAGGAAAAGTGGAGGACTGGTATGTAAAACAGACATTTGATCTGCGTGGGGGGTGAGTGGAGGAAAAGTGGAGGACTGGTATGTAAAACAGACATTTGATCTGCGTGGGGGGTGAGTGGAGGAAAAGTGGAGGACTGGTATGTAAAACAGACATTTGATCTGCGTGGGGGGTGAGTGGAGGAAAAGTGGAGGACTGGTATGTAAAACAGACATTTGATCTGCGTGGGGGGTGAGTGGAGGAAAAGTGGAGGACTGGTTTGTAAAACAGACATTTGATCTGTGTGGGGGGTGAGTGGAGGAAAAGTGGAGGACTGGTATGTAAAACAGACATTTGATCTGTGTGGGGGGTGAGTGGAGGAAAAGTGGAGGACTGGTATGTAAAACAGACATTTGATCTGTGTGGGGGGTGAGTGGAGGAAAAGTGGAGGACTGGTATGTAAAACAGATATTTGATCTGTGTGGGGGGTGAGTGGAGGAAAAGTGGAGGACTGGTATGTAAAACAGACATTTGATCTGTGTGGGGGGTGAGTGGAGGAAAAGTGGAGGACTGGTATGTAAAACAGACATTTGATCTGTGTGGGGGGTGAGTGGAGGAAAAGTGGAGGACTGGTATGTAAAACAGACATTTGATCTGTGTGGGGGGTGAGTGGAGGAAAAGTGGAGGACTGGTATGTAAAACAGACATTTGATCTGTGTGGGGGGTGAGTGGAGGAAAAGTGGAGGACTGGTATGTAAAACAGACATTTGATCTGTGTGGGGGGTGAGTGGAGGAAAAGTGGAGGACTGGTATGTAAAACAGACATTTGATCTGTGTGGGGGGTGAGTGGAGGAAAAGTGGAGGACTGGTATGTAAAACAGACATTTGATCTGTGTGGGGGGTGAGTGGAGGAAAAGTGGAGGACTGGTTTGTAAAACAGACATTTGATCTGTGTGGGGGGTGAGTGGAGGAAAAGTGGAGGACTGGTTTGTAAAACAGACATTTGATCTGCTCTGTTGTAGTAGTAACTTTCTTTTTCGCGGGGTTTATCTGTTATTTGTTTTCCTTTCTGTCTATTTTGTCTGTTGATTGTTTCGGAAATAGATGAACATTTTTAGAATATAAAAGAAGAAAAATATCCCAATGGAACTTATGGCTCATGATGTTTTCGACCAACACAGTTACCAGCTATATGATATGAAATATGTAATTAAATCTAAACAAACGAACAAAGAAGGTTAAAAAAAAAAAAAAAAAAAAAAAAAACTCGACATTTAAACCTCAGTAAAAACCCAGCATTTAATCTTGGTATTCTAGTAGTGACCACAACCAGGAAATCGTTCTGACACAATCCTTCCTGCACTAAAGAGACTCCACCACGAGCATTCCGTTGTTGAAAAATGAATATTAAAAAGGGAAAAGAAAATAAAGCTGTTTAAAAGGCTGAAGGTCCCGTGGCATGTGACGGTCCTGGGGGAAGTGAGGTATCCACCGTGTTGGGGCAGTGAGGTATCCACCGTGTTGGGGGCAGTGAGGTATCCACCGTGTTTGGGGGCAGTGAGGTATCCACCGTGAGGTATCCACCGTGTTGGGGGCAGTGAGGTATCCGCCGTGTGGGGGCAGTGAGGTATCCACCTGTCTGGGGCAGTGAGGTATGCCCGTTAGGTTCCACCTGTGGGGCAGTCGGTATCCACCTGGGGGCAGTGAGGTATCACCGTGTTGGGCTGGGTACCGCCTGTGGGGAAGTGAGTATCCGCCTTGGGCAGTGAGGTATCCACCGTGTTGGACAGTGGGTCGCGTGTAGGGACAGGAGTTCACGTGTTGGGGGCAGTGAGATCCACCGTGTTGGGGCAGTGAGGTATCGCCGTGTGGGGCAGTGAGGTATCCACCGTGTTGGGGGCAGTGAGGTATCCACCGTGTTGGGGGGGTGGGGGGGGCAGTGAGGTATCCACCGTGTCTGGGGGAAGTGAGGTATCCACCGTGTTGGGGCAGTGAGGTATCCACCGTGTTGGGGGCAGTGAGGTATCCACCGTGTCTGGGGGCAGTGAGGTATCCACCGTGTCTGGGGCAGTGAGGTATCCACCGTGTTGGGGGCAGTGAGGTATCCACCGTGTTGGGGGCAGTGAGGTATCCACCGTGTCTGGGGCTCAGCGCCATAGGTGGGGGTTCCATTCCCCTCCTTCCCCCGTTTTAACCTTCCCCAACCCCAAGTCAGGTCCCCATTCACACCTGGGTGGAGTGAGGAACACTCAGGACTTAAGTGCTTTTACCAAGGACACTACACCATGCCGACACGGGGCCACCAGCCTTGATCACTGCTGAACGCCGGAGCAGGAGTCTAGGATTCCTTCATCGGCGCCAGTTTTCGGTAGCCGCATTTAAACCAGACGTTGCCCGCGGCGGCCGTGTGGCTGTACAGCGGTTAAACCTGTGGCTGTACAAGTGGTCCGAGTACCTTAAAACGTTAGCTCACCTGGTGGTGTGGAGTCTTAACACGTCAGGCCGACAGGGCCAGTTGTGGAGCTCTTCCCTCCCGACTTGTCAACACCACCACTGGCTTTCAGATTATGTATGTACATGTGGGCTGTGGTGTGGTGTTGGAAATGGGTACCGGGGACACATTACACCTCTGCGTGGTTTTTTGTTTGTTTTGTGTGTGTGCGTGTGCGTGCATGTGTGTGTGCGATCGAGCGCACGCGCACAGACGTTAACATGTTATGATTATTATTGTGATTCCTTTTTTTGTTCCCTTCTCAATCGCTACCACCTGCCCGCTGTGCCTCGTATTAGTGAAAGTAATGTGAATGATTGTCACCGCTGTTCAGAACTCTTCAAACAAACAGTCGCAGACACACACACACACGCACGCACGCACTCACGCGCTTGCTTGCTTGGTTACGGGAAAAGAGAGAGACAAACTGCAGCATGAAGAAGTTCCAGATGTTCTTCACAACGCGCCTCACAGACAAATCGGCACTTCGCGTGCTTTGACATTCACAGACTTCAGTCTGAACAGCAGACCCGCAACACATGAAGATCCAGACGAAGAAAAGACGGAAGATGACATTTGATTGGATACATGTTCTTTGCGAAAAGAGCCAATCAGCGTCACCAGACAAGCTGTGGCCTCCAGCAAACCCTCGGGGGAGGAGGATTTGGTGTGTGTGTTGGGGGAGGGGGGGATGTGCAATTAGCGATCTTAGCAACACTGTGTTTGCTTGGTAGATATAGCCTGTAATTTCTGTTACTGGCAGTATGACTGGTTACCCTTCTCCCAAATACCCCACCTCTCCGCTGTATGCGGTTTTTTTTCGTTTTTTTTTTCTCCAGAAAACCCCGCGTGCTCCCTCCATTCAATTCCTCATCCATTCTCCACTCCCATTGTCTGAGTGCTGAAAAGAACCATTGTGTTCGTGTCTAAATAACCTTGTAGCGAACAGACGATAGAATAATGAGAAAAAGGAGTTTGCTTGGCTTAAAGAATTCCCCCGACATCCACGCCAGTGCCGTAGATGTAGGGATAGAAAGTATATCTGAACGCTGAGGTATTAGCACCGGTTAAAGAACATTGATTTTGTGCAGCAGTGGAATGAGGACGCTTCTGAACGGAAGGAAAACTTAGCATTGCTGAAGGTCGTTTGAGCAACCCAGCCCGGTAGATGCGGCAGATTTGAAAACGCTTAGCCAGAAAACCTCGCCATGGAAACTGCAAAGATGACAACTAGAAACCTCATGACATGAAGAACCACAGCAAGGTGGACATGTTTCACCCCAAACGGAGCTAACACAAGGAGTACACACGCCGTTTCAAGGATGCCTCAGAGCGTGCATGACTGTTCTATATAGGCCACACGACATCTGCTTCATGAAAATAAAATAAAAGTAAAATGATACCAAAGGAAAATGCAAATAATAAGGAAGCATTATGCCTGACAGACCCATACACCTGACGTGCTGGTCAGGTCAAACGAAACGAAGATAGGAAAAACGTCCAGAGGCACAGTTTTGAACGGGTCTCAGTGGAGTGGGTGTGTGGGGGAAAAGGTTGCAGCAGCTTTTATGTGGGAAAGAAAGTTTAGCAACTGCATGCATGGCAGGGAAGAGGGTGGGTGTAGAAAAGAGAACTGTGGAGGAGGGGGTCACTTGTAAAGCCATGACACCGGTAAAACCGTATGACGAAGCGAAAGGTTCATAACAACCCGGACGCCCACTGTTGCTTCATGGTTTTTCCCATCCCACCTACACACACACACACACACACACACACACACACACACACACACACACACACACACACACACATGAACACGCACAAACTCTGACACGCACGCACCACCCACCCACCCACACACACACACACACACACACACACACACACACACACACACACACACACACACACTTGTCACTGTTCCGCTCATTATACTACCATTACGGTGGTGGTGTGAGAAAGACGACCTTGGTTTGATCGTCAGAAACCTGTCGTCAGAAACCTGTCAAGCTGTTAAGGAGAAGTCCTAACATCTTCCTAACATCTCCCCTCCAACCACACACTTTGCCCCTCAATCCACACGTCCCTCCCAAGAACTTTCAACTGAATATGAGTTTGACAGGGCATTCTCTCTCTCTCTCTCTCTCTCTCTCTCCGTTCCTTCCACCGTCTCCCCCTCTCAATCTACCGCTCTCACTCCCGTCCATCTCTCTTTTCCTCCCTATTTCTCCCCCCCCCCCCCCCCCCCCCCCCCATCTCTCTCTGTCTCTTTGGACTCTTCCCAGTGTCCCCTCTCTTTCTCCCCACGCAATAGTCGCATTCGCATCCCCACGCAAAGCACAGTGTACATCACTTGATCTGCTCGACCTCAAGATCGTGATAATCGGTTCAGTTTCCGGTGCTCTCTTTTTCTCTTGCCTGCCTGTTTCAGTCTGTCTGTCTGTCTTTATGTCTGCTTCTCCACGTATCTCACTCGGCCTGTCTGAGAGAGAGAGAGCGAGAGAGAGGGAGAGAGCGTGCAGGGAAACAGACAGACAGACAGAGAGATGCACGGAGACAAATAGCGGCAATGTTACACAATACCAGAATATCATCCCAAAGGCAACGCAGCTTTAAACGTTTGGTGCATCATTGTCAAGAGTAAGTAAACACTCAGCACACAGGTTTCAGTGGCACCACCACCACCACCACCCCTCATCCCCCTCCCTCCGCATTCCTGCTTCCTTCTGTTTTGTTTTGTTCTTTCTTTTCTTTCACTTTGTTCTTCCCTCCTCGTTTGGTTTGTCTTTTACTTCATGTTGTGCGTGCCTTTGCCTTCACATCGTCATCCACTCTCTGTCTGTCTCTCTGTCTGTCCCTGTCTGTCTGTATCTCTCTCTCCCTCTCCCTCTCCCTCTCTCTCTCTCTCTCTCTCTCTCTCTCTCTCCCTCCCTCCCTCCCTCTCTCCCTCTCCCTGAGGCATAGTTAAAAAAAAAAAAAAAAGTTGGGAGATGGGAGCGGGCAGAGAGAGAGAGAGAGGAGGGGGGAGGGGGAGATAGACACATTGAGGGAAGAGACAGACACATTGTAGTTTACAGGCTATTTGAGAGAGACAGAGGGGGGGTCGGGGTGGAAGAGGGACGAGAGAGAGGAAGACAAACAGACAGACAGACGGAAGAAATTAACCCATTTCGGTCCGTCAGTAAATGGGTGTGCACCAGAACTAGATAGTGTCGATTCGGCCGATGAATGATTAACCTCCATCGGTCTTCGGCTCTTGTTCTGTCCTGTCTTCAAAGCACTGGACAAGGAAGATGGAGAGAGAGAGAGATGATGATGATTGTATTGGAACGAAGGCTGTTATTCGTTCGTTCGTTCGTTCGTTAGTTCATTCATTAAATCATTTGTTTACGATTCATATTTCTTCATCCATTTATTTTCGCATCTTTATCTATGTTTCTATCTTATGTACCTGTCTGTCAGACTGTCTGTCTACTTATCTGTCTACGTAATCTGTCTACGTAACTCTCTATCGCTCTGTCCGTTAACTTACTATTCTAAATCTGTTTGTTCATATTTATCGAGAAAACGTTTGAACGAATTCCCATTATTATTTTGTGTTTAGTATCTTGTTGATTGGATTGATATTTATTTGTCCATTAGTTTTGTTACTTTGTTATTTCATTTATTCATTGAATTTATTTTTTACTGTTTCGTTTTACAATCTTTAATTGTATCCACAGGCAATATGGTACACGCTGTTTATCTATTTATTATATGATCAGTTAAGATAAAATCATTTATTCATCCATTCATTTCATCAATTGTTTATAGTCTTTATTTTGATTCCAAACAACTTTTCAAGTGTAGTATATGGTTATATATTGGCGGGAACCCAGGACCCAGCTTATCGGTGTACACTATGACCCCTCACATCCCTACCAACCTATTTACCCCCTCCCTCCTCCGGCCGACACCCCCCCCCAACACACACACACACACACACACACCGGCACCCATCCTGGTTACCTGTTGTTTAAATGACTCACACTTTTCCGATGTGTGGTTGACTTGACATTGCCTCACGCCAAATGTACCACACGTGCTGTTTTATCGAATAAATCTGATACGTTCTCTTCGCCTGCTTTGTTTACTTGGTTGATGATTCCCGCTGTTTTTATTTCTTTGGTGTGTAGGGGGGAGGGAGGGGGAATGGTGTGAAGTGTGTGTGGGGTGGGGGGGGGGGGGAGAGAGAGAGGGGTGAAGGTGTGTGTGCGTGCGTATGTATACATGATTGTTCATTACGCGTCCGTGGAGTTGAAGGCAGTCAGGTTATTATTGTTGTTTTATTCTATTTTCCAGTACGCTTTGAAAACTTGCTCCTGATGCTGGCTTCATGCTGACGTCATCGGCATATGTCTGTCTGTCTGTATGTACGTTTTTTTCTCTCCTTCCTTCCCTTCCTTTCCACTCCACTAACCCTCACACCTCCCTCCCTTCTCTTTCTCTGTCTTCATAAACCTTCTTTCCGTTACACGACCAACATCGACTTGCCGATGACTCTGTCGTGGTTCATACATGCTGGGTACTTTTGTGTCTCCATGACCCACCGAACGCTGACATGGATTGCAGGATCTTTAACGTGCGTTTTTGATCTTTTGCGTGCGTATACACACGAAGGGGGTTCAGGCACTAGCAGGTCTGCACATATGTTGACC
>NC_134881.1:3718985-3733985 GCF_041734735.1 Babylonia areolata
GCTGACCACCACATAATGTAAATACCTTACAGGTGAATGGTTTCCAACCGTTCATGACATAGCGTGAAGCTGTACAGTGAGCGAACCGGCTGCCTGTCTGCATGTGAACCGTCCGGTATCGGTGAGACATCGTCACACAGTCAAAGTGACGTAACGATGATGAATGGCAGGCCGTTTTCACAAGATGGAGCAGAGTGTCTCTCAAGTTCCTCGGACTGTGGGCTGCACGAGGGAGGAAGGCGGGCTGTCAGGGCTGATGTAGACTCTGGCCACCTCACCTCGTGGAATGCGGGTTTCACACTAACATGGACCCCGCAGCGTCGCCACAGCGGAATGGAAAAGCCAGAGCGAGAGTGCGAGCAGCTGAAGTGCAGTCAGCAAGAGATATATGTGATGTTTTATTTTTCGCGGATTTGGGGGAACGTGTCTTGAGACGGAGACAGTAGTCAGCATAGTTTCCGGCGTATATTAATCGATTTAGATTCGTGACGTAAAATACTTTGAATAGAGATCTATATAAACTATGAATTACATCTGAAAAACTGTAAGTTAGGTTAAGATATGACCGTATGAAATTTGATAAAAATTGACAAATGGTGTAAATACCACATACTGAAATAAGACCGTCTGAAATTTGATAAAACTTGAATGGTGTTAAAAAAATAGGGAAAAAATCACTCGAAAAATAAAAACAGTACAATGAAACATAGACGATATGTATATGAAGAAGCGAGCGCTTTATTGTAGAAAGCGAATAACCATTTTAAGACTACCAGATGAAGAATAGGATACCAAGAATATGATAGCAGAGAATCATCCAGTTTCGCAGTAAATGAGCATGTTGTGAGCTGTTTGATTGCGACGATGGTGCGTAAGTTGGCTGGGATTACTGTTTTTGATTGCAGACTTCTTTTGTTCACACTGACGTGTGTGTACACAGTCATACTGCATGCCAGGTTAGCAGTGCTTTGTGGAACACGTATTGCAGTGCGTTGATGTGCGTTCTGCAGTATGTCGAATCCTCCACCTTTCAGCAACTCCTCCCTCCTCTTCATGCTCTTCAAATCAATTTCCCTGTGCAGTAAATGATAAAGTAAATGATGAACTCGATACCATAAGACACGGCAGGGCAGCAGACATAATGGGAGACAAAAATAGCTGGTAAGGAACACGCTCTAGAAGGGTGGTGGGGGGTCCATTAACTCACAAAGCTTACCGTCTTCTCCGAAGATCCGACAGATTCACAGACAGGTCAGGGGAAAGATGGAACGCCGCGACAGGTTGATTGGGTCTGTCTCTGTCTCTGTCTCTCTCTCTCTCTCTCACACACACACACACACACACACACACACACACACACACACAGGGTTTGGGGGGGGGGGGGGACAGACGGGCAAACAAGCAGATAACACACACTGCAGAGTGACGAATGGCGTTGTTTCCATTGCACTCCTCAAATTCACCGTGTTTTCTTTGCCAGCCCAAGACACTGTGGCCACAGCCTTTCTAACAACATGGTGTGCGTCTGTCTGTCTGTGTTTGCATGTCTCTCTCTCTGTCTCTCTGTCTGTCTCTGTCTCTCTCTCTCTCTCTCTCTCTCTCTCCCCCTACTTCCCCCCTCCCCCCTCCTCCTCTCTCTCCCCATCCGCATCCCCACATTTTCGGGTTCAGTGTGAGACATAATTGTACGCGCTTGTGTACACGTGTACATTTTTATACACACGCGCATGTACGCAAACTGTATACCAAATCTGTTTTGTGCAGTTCTGTGTGCCACATTCGTGTCGGGATGATAATGACCTTTACAGTATTTCTGACAGAACGCAAACAGCTCAAGGTGTGACCTGTGCGCTGGTCAAACATCTGCTTTAAGAAAATGTTGCGCAGCGTGTATGGGTCAGTCCACACTTCTTGACGCCTCCTTGAAACTGAAACTGAAAACATCTGTGAGGAAGGCATTGCACAGATTGTCCCATGGATGTTTTCATAGCTGGTGGTTGGTCTGTGACTGACTGTATGTGTCATTGTCTATGGTATGTGCAATGGGGCAACGGGGTATCAGGATTCTTTTTTTTTTTAATACTCATATAGAGCCTGTTTTCGGTCAGAGACAGAGCTCTACACGCATTACAAACACGGAGCTATTCGCTCAACAGGCTGCCTGCATGGGCAGAGCTCATTGGCAGCAGCCTTCAGGTGCTGATTATGGATAGGTAAACTGCTAGACTGTATCAGCTTCGGGTATCAAAAGGACGGCAGTAGAACGTCAACGGATCAGACTGTAACTATATACTTCACGAAACGAAACAGTCGGGACTCAGAGCCATCAGGGAGGTCTCAAAACCATCAATAAGGGCTCAAAACCCTCCACAGAGACTCACAACCATCACCATGTTAGCCAGAACGATTAATGGGAGTTCAAAACCACGAAATAGATACCCAGAACCATCAACAGAGACATGAAATCATGAACAGAGACCGAAACCATTCATAGGAATTCAAAACCGTCAACAGATAATCAAAACCATTAACAGAGACTCAAACCCATCAATAGGAATCAAAACCATCATTAAACAGGGACTCAAAGCTACCAACAGGGACTCGGAACCATCAATAATGAATTCTCAAAATCATCAGTAGGGAGTCATAAGCCTACAGCAGAGATCCAAAACCAATATCAAGACTCAAACCATCTATAAACACTCAAATTCATCAATAATAGGGACTGGAAACCATCTACAGGGACGCAAAACTGTCAGTGGGTGACTCAAACCCATCAGTAGGGACTCAAAACCATCAATAGGGACTTAAGGCCATCAGAAGGGACTCAAAGCCATCAATAGGGACTTAAGGCCATCAGAATCGACTAAAAACCATCACTAGGGACTTAAGGCCATCAAAAGGGACTCAAAGCCATCAATAGGGACTTAAGGCCATCAGAATCGACTAAAAACCATCACTAGGGACTTAAGGCCATCAAAAGGGACTCAAAGCCATCAATAGGGACATAAGGCCATCAAAAGGGACTCAAAACCATCAGTAGGGACTTAAGGCCATCAAAAGGGACTCAAAGCCATCAATAGGGACATAAGGCCATCAAAAGGGACTCAAAGCCATCGATAGGGACATAAGGCCATCAAAAGGGACTCAAAGCCATCGATAGGGACATAAGGCCATCAAAAGGGACTCAAAGCCATCATAGGGACATAAGGCCATCAAAAGGGACTCAAAGCCATCAGTAGCGGTACATCGAGGACCATCACTAGGCACTCAAGCCATCATAGGGACTAAGGCCATCAAAAGGGACTATCAAAGCCATCTGCAGGGACTTCCATTTCCAGCCATCAGTATGGACTGAAAACCATCAATAGGGACCTAAGGTAATCAGAAGGGACCAACACCATCACCAGGGACTCGGAGCTATCATCTGGGATTTAAGGCCACCAGTAGGGGCTCGAAGCTAACATCTGGGATTTAAGGCCATCAGTAGGGATTCAGAGCTATCATCTGGGATTTAAGGCCATCAGTGTTGACTCGGAGCTATCATATGGGATTTAAGGCCATCAGTAGGGACTCGGAGCTATCATCTGGGACTTAAGGCCATCAGTATTGACTCGGAGCTATCATCTGGGACTTAAAGCCATCAGTATGGACTCAGAGCTATCATCTGGGATTTAAGGCCATCAGCAGGGACTCAGAAGCTGTAGGAACTCAAACCCGTCAATGGGAACCCTGCTCCATCTGTTGGGACTAAACACCGACCATCGGGGACCCATTTACAGCCATCGAGAGGACACACATCCCCGTGAAGACAGCAGGTGGCGCACAAGATGACAGGTACCAGTGTCCGCAACACGCCGACAGACACCGGATTACAAGACAGGTCCGTCCTGTTAACAAGACTGAATCACCCACCCCCTCCCCACCCTGTCATTACAACCCCTACTTCACCCAGCAGTCTCCTTTGAATCGGGTGGACATCAGCCATCCGGAAACTCCGGAGGTTTGTGTAAAGAGAAAGGGGGGGAGGTACGCTTGGCTTGGTTTGAAAGGGGGAAAGATAGGGAGAGGTGGGTGGGTGGGATGAGGGGGTGGGGGGGGGGGGGGGAGAATTTTACCTGCGGCGGTGTTGGGGGCATCCAGTTGTCCTTTCTTGCGCAGTCTCTGTAACCTTTCTTGACCCATCGCGACACACACACACACACACACACAGACCATTAAGGACGGCGGTTTCGTCGGTACCTGTTCAGTGTGTGTGTAGTGCAGTGCAGTGTGTGGTGGTGTTGTCGTTGTACCGGGTCTTGTCACAAACCTTGCCTTGCCTTGCCTTGCCCAGGTCTCTCTTTTTACCTGTGGAGACTGTACACCTGTCCAGTTAGCTCTGCGCTCCGTCAGCAGAGAGGGGATGTGACCATCGTGTGACCGAGGAGGTTACTCAACCCCAGAGGGTTCTGTGTGATTGGTGGCGTCGTCTCCCTAGTGTGCTGGTTTAGGCCAGTTGGCAGGCTGGTGGGTTGGTGGTCCCTTTCCGGGGTGTGAGAAAGGTCGTGTCTGGCTGAAACTGGGGAAGAGCTCAGAAACAAGAGGAGGACTGTGGAGGAGGAGGAGGAATAGGGCTGAAGGAGGAAGAGGAGGACTGTGGAGGAGGAGGAGGAATAGGGCTGAAGGAGGAAGAGGAGGACTGTGGAGGAGGAGGAGGAAGAAGAGTAGGGCTGAAGGAGGAAGAGGAGGACTGTGGAGGAGGAGAAAGAGGAGGGCTGAGGAGGAAGAGGAAAACGAGGACTTGGTGGTGGCGGTGTAGTGTTGTGCCGAGTCCTCAGGCATTAGTGTGAGAAGAGAGGAGGAGGAGTGCTGGGGAGCCAAAGGAAGAGGACAGGAACGAAGAGGTGCAGGTGAAAGAGGAGGGCTGAACAGGAGGACAAGGTAGAGGACTTGTGCTGTACTGGGACCTCAGGCCTGGATGTAAGAGGAGAAGGAGGAAGAGGAAGAGGAGGAAGAAGAGAAGAAAGAAGAGGAGAAAGAGGAAGAGGAGAAGGAAGAAGAGAAGAGGAGGAGGAAGAAGAGAAGAGGAGGAGAAAGAGGAAGAGGAGAAGGGAGAAAGAGGAAGAGAACTTGTATTGATGTTGGCAGAAGTGGGGGCGAGGTAGTTGTGCTGCGTCCTTTAACCCAGAGGTGTGAGAGAGGGAGGAGGAAGAGGAAGGAGGAGGAGAGGAGGAAGAAGTGGTGGACCTGTACTGGTGTGGCACTGCTGTGCTGTCCCTTGACTGAGTGCTGTGACAGAGGAAGAGGAGGAGGGAAGGGAGAAGGAGGAGGAGGAAGGGTGCTGGCTGAGGGATGAGGGAGAACGGCCGAAGCATGAACAACGTTCCCATCATCCCTGAAATTGTCGTGTCTTGTGAGGAGGTGAGGCTTGCAAGTTTTCTGGGGTTTTGTTGTTTTTTTGGAGGGGTGAGGGGGGTGGGCATAGAGGGTGGAGGTTGGGAGGGTGGGGGGTTCCGGAGGGAGCTGCATAGGGTGTGGTGTGGTTGTTGATGGTGGTTTTGGTGATGTCTTGGTGTTGGCTGCTGTCTTTTCGCTTTCTGTTACTTTTTCTTGGTGTTATCTGTATCTATCTGTCAATCTATCGATCGATATCTCTCTCTCTGTGTGTGTGTGTGTGTGTGTGTGTGTGTGTGTGTGTGTGTGCTATGATTTTTATGTATTTGTTTATTTTTCGTCGTTTCTTTCTCTGATTTCCCCTTGTGTGTTTTTTTTTGTGTGTGTGTGTCTGTGGCTCTGTTCACGCGTGCATACGTGTGTGTGTGTGCATGTGTTTGTATGTGTGCGTGCGCGTGTGTGCGTGTGCGTGTGCCCGTCACAAAGAAAGACAGGGGGTCGTTGGAGATTACGTCCATGGGAGAACCATTCAGAAAGATATGTGGAAAGAGGGAATACACTCCTCCACCCCACCCCACCCCCTACCCACTACCCCCTTCCTATCTCTCAGAAACACACAACACAAGGAGGGGGGGGGGGGGGGGGGGGGGCACGCAGGCCACTTGCCCTACAAGTGAATCCCTTCCTCTCCCCGAACCACCTGTCATCGTCAGGCAACCCAGCACCAAACCAAACGGTGAGGAGACGGGGTTGTGTGTTCTTGTTCTTCCCGGGCAGTGTGACTGTGACAAACGACCACACTCCACTGGTGGGTGGTGCACTGGCTAAGACAGAAACCCGTGGGCTGCTGACAGGCTGACAAATGGCTCACTTTGGGCCACCGTACGTACGTCTGGGCCCACCTCGCGAAACCTTGTACCTGAAGGCTTGCTTGGTGATTCGTGACGGTGGTAGGTTGGGGGTGGAGGCTTAAATTTCCAGCGATCAGCCGATAATGAATGTGGCAGGGGTGGCTGGGAAAGAAAAAAAAGAAGAAAACTCACTTTATACCCTCATGTGAAAGATGAACTGATAGGTTGTCAGTGGGAGTTCTTATTAATAATACGACCGGATTGCCTATTGCCCTCATTTTTTTTCTTCTCCCTCTTCTTTTTTTTTTTTTTTTTTTTTTTTCGGGGGGGGGGGGAAGGGGGGGGCAGCAATTAACTGCCAGTATTTTACAGCGAGTCAACCTGATGGCATAACATAGCCGGTTACCAAGTTTTTAATTTGTTTTTTAAAGGGTTAAAAAGAACGTTACATTTACTATATTACACTGCACAGCATTACAGTTACACTACACTGTGCTGCATTAATGTACACTGTGTGCCACTGCACTACACTACAGTACACTACACTGCACTGCACTACACTACACTGTACTGCACACTACACTACACTACACTACACTGTATTGCACTGCACTACACTACACTGCACTGTATTGCACTACACTGCACTACACCGCACTGTATTGCACTGCACTACACTACACTACACAGTATTGCACTACACAGCACTACACTGCACTGTATTGCACTACACTGCACTACACTACACAGTATTGCACTACACAGCACTACACTGCACGACACTACACAGCACTACATTGTACTGCACTACACTACACTACACTAAAATACACTACAATACACTACAATGCAATACAGTGCAAAACAACAGTAAAATATATATATTATATAACTGTTTGCCAGTTCATGTGATTGAAAGGAAATACGTGGAATGTCCATTGTGGTGAGCTGTGCTTTGATGAAATGTCCCATCCTCGCAATGCTGTTGTTTGTTTTCTTGCTGCATTGTTGACTTTTTCATCTTTTTTTCTCGAGTATCCATCTTTGCTTTTTGACTGATATTATAAGATTCATTTCTGAGCTTAGAAATGGCCTAAACTATCGATCTTGAATATAAACATCCCACCAATTTTTTGAAAATTATATCTTTGGAATGTTTTATTTATATTGCGTCAACTGGAGAGGAAACATTTTTTGAGGGGGACTTGTGGTAATGAACTGAATGTTCACTGACATTTTTTTGTCATTTCTCCACACTTTGTCTCTGACTTGAGAAGTCTTGGGTTTCAGCATTTTCCTGGATTTTTTATTCGTAGTTTATGGTATTAACTTAAAAAATACAAACAAACAAACTTTAACTGTTACTTTTTTTATTCATTAAAGATGGGTTAAAAATCGAATGCATTTTTTTTTCCCTAACTTGTTTTTGTTGCTGTTTTTGTTGTAAACAAAGCATTTCGTAAGAGCATTGTTTACTTTGTTCGCAAAATCTGGATTATACAGTCTGGAGAAAAGCAAACTCCTCTTTCTGGTGTCATCAGATTGATATTGATTGTGGGTCCTCATATTATGAAAGAAGTTTACTAATGCACGTTGTTCATTTTATGGATCAAACAAGACAGAGTACTTCTCGCCTGCCCAATGGAGATACTGACGCACACACAAGTTGTTCTGACAAGTGCACATCATCCCCTTTCCTCTGGCCTTTCAGAGCTTCTGGCCCGTGCAGGTCATGCATATTAATGAGGTGAAGCTTGTTTGTTTTGTGCGGAAGGAGAACTGTAGTGCGTCAAGCCAAGATGGAGAGAGAGAGAGAGTTGGGGGTGGAGGGAATTGAATACGTCAAACCGAGAGAGAGAGAGAGAGAGAGTTGGGGGTGTAGGGAATTGAATACGCTTGTGTACTTTTTTATGTTTATAATTATTCATATTAATTTCTTTTTTGAATCATATAGATTACTAACAGTTTGCTCGTGAGTTCAAGGAAGAATACAGTACAGACGCGACACGAGAGAGAGAGACAGAGAGGGGTGGGGATATTGAATTCGGTTATAAATACATTCTCATTTATATCCGTTACTTCAAACAAGAAGGACAGGACAGAGAGTTGGGAGAAGAGAGAGAGGGAGGGAGAGAGAGACAGACAGACAGACAGACAATCAGGCAGAGAGGAGAAAGAGAGGACATTGAATACGATTGTGGATTTATGCATTTGTTTTTTTGTGTGTTTTTTTCCATTAACAATCTGTATGCTCGTTATTTCAAACAAGGAAGCAGACTGGGATTTGTTGGTACACAAATGAGGTTCAGCTCAATCCAGCTGATTGAAAAAAAAACAGGAGTTGCTGACATCTGCTCGTTCATATATATACTTCTTTACAGAGATTTCTCACGCTGTTTATCATTACACTAAGGAAAAAAACACAGAACAGTCACTTTTGCCATGTGCCATTACATCAAACCGCCGCCAGAACAGCAATCACAATGACACTGTGTGTGTGTGTGTGTGTGTGTGTGTGTGTGCACGTGCGTGCGTGCATGCATCTTACTTCTTATCACCCCTGACTCTATCCTTCCCTCTTTTTTCTTGGCTCTTTTCCCACGTCCGTTTGTCAAATACACGAAATTGCATGCACTCATTCTCTCTGTGTCTCTGTCTCTGTCTGTCTCTCCTTTTCTTCTTCTTCTTCTCCTCCTCCTCCTCTCTCTGTGCCCCCTTCTCTCCCTCTCTCTCTTGACGGATGAACAGCGGGTGTCCTTTGAACAGTCCAGTCGAAAAAAACCACCAACAAACAAACAAACAAAAAACTCTGAAAAGCAGTAAAGCAGAAGTGTGTGTTTAAACTGATAAGGCCTGACCGCTGATCTCTGGTTGTGTCGGAGTGTGGGTGGTATTGATGGTATATAATATTGGTCCGTTGACGTGTGGTGTTGTTGCTGATGCTTACAGGTGAAAGAAAATAAAGATGGTCTCGTGTCGTCTCCTCGTCTTTCCTTGGATCCTGTCTTCTTTTCTTCATCTCACATCTTTGTTTAATTCCTCTCCTTTCATCCTGTCCGTATTCTCTGTCATAACCCCCCGCCTCTCTCTCTCTCTCTGTCTCTCTCTCTGTCTCTCTCTCTCTCTCTCTCTGTGCATCCCAGTGTGTGTGTGTGTGCGTGCGTGCGTGCGTGCGTGCGTGCGTGTGTGTGTGTGTGTGTGTGTGTGTGTGCATCCCAGTGTGTGTGTGTGTGTGTGTGTTGGAGGGGTGTGTTGGAAAGAGAAGGGCGGATAAGGAGATGGGGAAAAGCTGCCGTTTTATTGCTTCTTTGGGATTGAACGTGTTTTGTGTATGTATGTGGTTTTTAAGCACTTCCTAATCTTTCTGCTTGCGCTGACAAATCCTTTCGACATAAAATGGTAATTCAGTGCACGTAAAAAAACAACTGCACGTTGTGACTGAGAGAGAGAGAGAGAGAGGGGTGGGGGGGGGGGGGGGGGGAGTGGCAGTGAAAGGGAGTCATATTTCAATGACGCAAAAGCTGGGTGTCAGTCCAGGAAGTCAGCCGTGTGATAATTCATCTGAAGGGTGTCAGTCGGTTATGTGTTGGGTTTTTTTTTGAAGGAGAAGAATAACTGTGAAATGGATGAATGGTTGCTAGCTCGCTCTGTCTGTCTGTCTGTCTGTGTGTCTGTCTGTCTCTCTCTCAGACACACACACACACACACACACACACACACACACACACACACACGTCTCTTCTCTCTCTTTCTTGGATGTGAATGTTTGTAAACTGTATTCGATATGAATTTCCTTTGTTACTTTTCTCTGTCTCTCCTGGTCTCTCCCCCTCCCCCCCCTCTCTCTCTCGCTAGTTGGGTAACCGTACACCGTCACCGTTTCGCTTCGACTTGAAACGTTCAACACTTTGTACACATTTTTAAGACTGATAGTGTGGAGATAACAGAAGGTGAGAGACTTGTTTACCTAACTCCCAAACAATCGTTACTTTCATTTGGAAGTTTACTATGATGAAGTAACTGTCCTGCCAGCCACACCTCTCTTCATTTCAAACCCCCGGGAATGTCAGTAAGTTTGACAGTTCAAGTCAATTTTTGATGAGAAGGGTATGTTATTAAAAGTAAAGTGGCTATCGTTTCATCCTTCTGGAACCTGTAGAATGGTTCTGACAAGGATGCAAGAGATGTTAGAGATAAGGGGATAACCTTTGTTGTGAACGTAAAAAAAAAAAATCCCCCCAAACAACTGCAACGTTTTCAGTAAACCAGGACTGAGTCAGGGAGGTGGAAAGAGAGACAGACATGGAGCTAGAGGGAGGAAGGGAGGGAGGGAGGGTGGGGATGGTGGGTAGAAGTGAAAGGGGGTCCTATTTCAATGACGCAAAAAGCCGGGTGTCAGCCGTTTAAGCTCGTGATCATTCATATTCAGGGTGTCGATGGGCTTTAAAAAAAAATTTAAAAAAAGAAAAAAAAAGGGGAAAGAAACACGACGGGCAAAAATCCTCGATTGCTGTTGCTCTCTCTGCCTGTACCCCACCCCCCTTCTCTCTCTCTCTCTCTCTCTCTCTCTCTCTCTCTCTCTCTCTCTCTCTCTCTCTCTCTCCAAATGACCAAAATGTATGGCGAAACATGTAGGTATCCAGTATATGTAAATTCAGCCGTTAGATGTGTAAAGTACTGGGAAAAACTTAGACGGTGAGACACCGTTTACCTATTTAGCTACCTCAGTGAGACACCGTTTACCTATTGGCCTAACTCCCAGACAGTTGTTACCTTCCATTGAAAGCTTATTTCACTGTCCTGCTTGTCAGTCTTCACTTGGGGTCAAGCCCCCAGATAAGAAACTCACACCTCCACAACCCATAGAGTGGCCCAAGTGCTTAGGGATCATTATCACCGATTTTCTTATCCTGAGTGAGTCCACGTCGTACTTCGTTGAAGTCAACAGTTCTGAGGTTCTGCTCCCCTCCTCACCTCCACCTCTCTCTCTCTAAATAACTCTGATCTTTGAATTACTGTAGACAGTAACAAAGGGGTCAGTTATGTCTTATTTATTGTATCAGTCATTGTTGCTGTTGTTGTTGTTCTTTCCTTGCTTTCTCATTTCATCGTGTTTTGTTCTGCTCTTTTTTTTCTTTTTTTTTTTCTCTCGTTCTATTTCTTATGCATGCATAATCTATTCATTTCGTTCTTTCATAATCGTGACAAGTGTTCAAGTAATATTGGTGATGGTGGTAGTCACTGTAGTATGCTGCACTTGCCATCATAGATTTCAGAGACAGTAACAGTACTGTACCTTTTGAACACCCGGATGTTTCTGGAACTTCTATATTGATGACATCTCTCTCTCTCTCTCTCTCTCTCTCTCTCTCTCTCTCTCTGTATGTGTGACTCACTGTCCTATCCATCTGTCAGTCTTAGTGTTGGGGGGTGGGGTGGGGGTGGGGGAGTGAAGGGGTGCTGTCAGTGTGTTTGTGTGTGTGTGCGCTCGCACGCGAGCGTCAGTGTGTGTGTGCACGGATGTGGGTGTGTGTGTGGGGGCGGGGCGGGGGGGTGGGGGTGGGGGGTGTTTTCTTCATTATGTATACAATTCTGCATGAAAACATTTTCCTTTCATTTATGTGTGTGCTATTTGTAATAGATGTAGATTAGCAAGGACAGATTGGAAGAATAGGCAATGCCTAAAATCTTAATCCTTGAATAAAAACGTTTTGAGTTCTGAGTTCTCTCTCTCTCTCTCTCTCTCTCTCTCTCTCTCTCTCTCTCTCTGTCTGTCTCTCTCTCTCTCTCTCTCTCTCTGTCTCTCTCTCTCTCTCGTTGATCCTCCACCCCTTCCCCACGACTTTTTCACCTGGTCCTTCCCACCCGTCACTCTCCCACCCCCCACCCGAAAGCCCTCATCAAAGCCTCCGATTGCGGAGTTACTTTATTTCTTCTTAAACGTCCCCCCCCCCCCCCCCCCCCCCCCGTACACCCAACCTAGACCTGTGCTGCCCAGTCATAACATTCCTTTCACATGAGCTGTGGTGTGGGGGGCACGAGGGTTTGGGCTGAATTGACTGGGGAGGGATCGGGGGAGAGGGAGGGGATATATCGGGGCTGTGTGGGTAGTAAGAATGGATTCAATAGGCCTACAGGAGAGGTGGGGGAGGGGGCGGGGAGCGTAATAATGGCTGTTCCACGTCGTTGACATATGTTGCTGTAAAAAAAAAAGCCCAGGCGACGGCGAAGGCATATCAGGGTTATCAAGTCTAGACCCCACATCTCAAACACAAAACGAAAAGTAAATAAAATGAAATAAAATAAATGCACACCCAAAAACGTTCCGAGCGACAAGAACAAGGATGTACGAGAGTTGTTAAGTATAGACCCCACACTACTAAAAACAAAAAAAAAGTGATAAATGAATAAAATTAGAATAAATTCGCGCCCAAAACGCTGATAGCGACAAAAGCAGACTATGTCCATCTCCTGTATAGATCAAGGATCAGCCCACGACGCCACGTCCAATTGCTTGGAAATTTAAACAGACTAGGATGAGCCCACCATGCCACGTCCAATTGCTTGGACATTTAGACAGACTAGGATCAGCCAACCATGCCACGTCCAGTTGCTTGGACATTTAGACAGACTAGGATGAGCCCACCATGCCACGTCCAGTTGCTTGGACATTTAGACAGACTAGGATCAGCCCACCATGCCACGTCCAGTTGCTTGGACATTTAGACAGACTAGGATCAGCCCACCATGCCACGTCCAGTTGCTTGGACATTTAGACAGACTCACCTCCCAAGCTGTTTAAGCCCTAGAGTGTCGAGCCTTTGTGACACGAGCACAGTGTGGCATGAATTTGATGTTCATTTACCTCTTTTTGTGTATTTGTAAATGGTGTGATTGATTTTCATGAAAAAATACATATACTTTTTTTTTTTTTTAATTGCAACCCCGTGAGGAAGAAGTCCAGACAAAGACTGGTGACTGACAAAGACTGGTGGTGACTGACAAAGACTGGTGGTGACTGACAAAGACTGCTGGTGACTGACAAAGACTGGTGACTGACAAAGACTGGTGGTGACTGACAAAGGCTGGTGACTGACGAAGACTGCTGGTGACTGACAGAGACTGACTGACAAAGACTGCTGGTGACTGACAAAGACTGCTGGTGACTGACAGAGACTGCTGGTGACTGACAAAGACTGCTGGTGACTGACAAAGACTGCTGGTGACTGACAAAGACTGGTGACTGACAAAGACTGCTGGTGACTGACAAAGACTGGTGACTGGCAAAGACTGGTGACTGACAAAGACTAAGACTGGTGACTGAGTGACTGGTGACTGACAAAGACTGATGACTGACAAAGACTAATACTGGTGACTGACAATGACTGGTGACTGACAAAGACTGGTGAGTGGTGACTGACAAAGACTTGTGACTGGCAAAGGCTGGTGAATGACTACCTGAACCACACGCTCAGTCAGGTTTCAGTGAGGTGACAACCACCCTTCACTGACAGTACGTTCAGCAGCAGACGAGGGATTAAGACGTATGTAAATTAGGCCTGGAGGCGCCGCCCATTCTGATTACCTTTACCACTTGTTCAGGACACTCAGCGTAATGATGACATAGCTTCACTTGCTTCAGTCGTTTCTCATGACGCAGTTAACCGGTGTTACGTATATATAAATGCACGTCTTTACGTAATCAGTAGACTCTCAACTGACGTCGTGTTACTTGACGTTCTCTATGTCTATTTACGTAGTAGTCATCATACTTTGTTCTCAACTGAATTTTCGGACGTTCTGTTTTTAGTTTGATTCATACAGCCTGTCCTTGTTGTTTTATACCCAAATATGGTGTCGTAAGGGTGAGGGGAGTTGTTTTATATATATATATATATATATAGAGAGAGAGAGAGAGAGAGAGAGAGAGAGAATAAAAAGTAATTGCGCAAAAACAACAAACGCATACATTGCATGTATTCTTTTAAAATGGCCCTGTTTTCAAGTTGCAGTGCAGAATGTTTAGTTGGTGCCCATCCCGCCGTCCGTTGACAGACACACTGCCGAGATGCTCAGCAAACATGCCAAGAAGTACAAAGGGAAGTGTTTTGTTGGTGTTGGTTTTGTTGGTGATGGAGGTGCATTGGTGGAGGGGCACCGCTGGTGACTCGACCGGAAAAGACCGTAGAAAGGAAGTGACGTCAAACTAAACAGGGCACAGACAGGGAAGAGCAAACGACAGATAACAAAGGGAACGACAGAAAAGATGATTTTCTTGCGAAGATTTTCCGTACATAGATTGTGCTGTACAGCGTGCTCTGCGTTATGTAACTCATGAGATGTGTCCCGTATCGCCCAGGGGACACTTTGATCTTGAATGTATTATTATCTCTCTCTCTCTCTCTCTCTCTCTCTCTCTCTCTCTCTCTCTCTATATATATATATATATATATAGTGTGTGTGTGTGTGTGTGTGTGTGTGTGTGTATTCCATTTCACCCTAATGTAGTAAACAGTACAGGTGCCCGCGTTTGTATGTTATTATAACTCGGGGAATATTCAAGGCAGGTTACACGTGGACAAATGAAGTTACAAGCACGTGGAGTGATTGATGGACTTGGAATTGAGTCAGACAGGTGTTGACCTTGGCACAGAGAATCACCATCAGGTCTGTCTGTCATCGCTCAAGTTTTGAGCCACAAGGCGGCAAAGGATTCAACAGTCTGGCGTTGATGAAGATGTATTGTGAGTTTTCTCAGGCAAGGTTGTGTAAA
>NC_134881.1:3746485-3783985 GCF_041734735.1 Babylonia areolata
GAGTATTAGAGAGCATTAGCGATGTCAGCAACAGCAGTATGTCTACCTGGCGATGGGAGGAAAGGGTACAACGCAGCCAGCAGAGAGACGGAAGAGGAGGGTGGAGAGAGATGAAGCCAGCAGAGAGAGGGTGGAGAGAGATGAAGCCAGCAGAGAGAGGATGGAGAGAGATGAAGCCAGCAGAGAGACAGGGAAGAGGAGGATGGAGAGAGATGAAGCCATCAGAGACACGGAAGAGGAGGGTGGAGAGAGATGAAGCCAGCAGAGACACGGAAGAGGAGGGTGGAGAGAGATGAAGCCAGCAGAGAGACAGGGAAGAGGAGGATGGAGAGAGATGAAGCCAGCAGAGACACGGAAGAGGAGGGTGGAGAGAGATGAAGCCAGCAGAGACACGGAAGAGGAGGGTGGAGAGAGATGAAGCCAGCAGAGAGACGGAAGAGGAGGGTGGAGAGAGATGAAGCCAGCAGAGACAGGGAAGAGGAGGGTGGAGAGAGATGAAGCCAGCAGAGACAGGGAAGAGGAGGGTGGAGAGAGATGAAGCCAGCAGAGACAGGGAAGAGGAGGATGGAGAGAGATGAAGCCAGCAGAGACAGGGAAGAGGAGGGTGGAGAGAGATGAAGCCAGCAGAGAGAGGATGGAGAGAGATGAAGCCAGCAGAGACACGGAAGAGGAGGATGGAGAGAGATGAAGCCAGCAGAGACACAGAAGAGGAGGATGGAGAGAGATGAAGCCAGCAGAGAGACGGAAGAGGAGGATGGAGAGAGATGAAGCCAGCAGAGACAGGGAAGAGGAGGGTGGAGAGAGATGAAGCCAGCAGAGAGAGGATGGAGAGAGATGAAGCCAGCAGAGAGAGGATGGAGAGAGATGAAGCCAGCAGAGACACGGAAGAGGAGGATGGAGAGAGATGAAGCCAGCAGAGACACAGAAGAGGAGGATGGAGAGAGATGAAGCCAGCAGAGAGACGGAAGAGGAGGATGGAGAGAGATGAAGCCAGCAGAGACACGGAAGAGGAGGATGGAGAGAGATGAAGTCAGCAGAGAGACAGAAGAGGAGGGTGGAGAGAGATGAAGTCAGCAGAGACACGGAAGAGGAGGGTGGAGAGAGATGAAGCCAGCAGAGACACGGAAGAGGAGGGTGGAGAGAGATGAAGCCAGCAGAGAGACAGGGAAGAGGAGGGTGGAGAGAGATGAAGCCAGCAGAGACAGGGAAGAGGAGGGTGGAGAGAGATGAAGCCAGCAGAGAGACAGGGAAGAGGAGGATGGAGAGAGATGAAGCCATCAGAGACACGGAAGAGGAGGGTGGAGAGAGATGAAGCCAGCAGAGACACGGAAGAGGAGGGTGGAGAGAGATGAAGCCAGCAGAGAGACGGAAGAGGAGGGTGGAGAGAGATGAAGCCAGCAGAGACAGGGAAGAGGAGGGTGGAGAGAGATGAAGCCAGCAGAGAGAGGATGGAGAGAGATGAAGCCAGCAGAGAGAGGATGGAGAGAGATGAAGCCAGCAGAGACAGGGAAGAGGAGGGTGGAGAGAGATGAAGCCAGCAGAGAGACAGGGAAGAGGAGGGTGGAGAGAGATGAAGCCAGCAGAGACACAGTAGAGGAGGATGGAGAGAGATGAAGCCAGCAGAGACACAGTAGAGGAGGATGGAGAGAGATGAAGCCAGCAGAGACACAGTAGAGGAGGATGGAGAGAGATGAAGCCAGCAGAGACAGGGAAGAGGAGGGTGGAGAGAGATGAAGCCAGCAGAGACACAGTAGAGGAGGGTGGAGAGAGATGAAGCCAGCAGAGACAAGGAAGAGGAGGGTGGAGAGAGATGAAGCCAGCAGAGAGACGGAAGAGGAGGATGGAGAGAGATGAAGCCAGCAGAGAGACAGGGAAGAGGAGGGTGGAGAGAGATGAAGCCAGCAGAGACAAGGAAGAGGAGGGTGGAGAGAGATGAAGCCAGCAGAGACAAGGAAGAGGAGGGTGGAGAGATATGAAGCCAGCAGAGACAAGGAAGAGGAGGGTGGAGAGATATGAAGCCAGCAGAGACACGGAAGAGGAGGGTGGAGAGATATGAAGCCAGCAGAGACAAGGAAGAGGTGGGTGGAGAGAGATGAAGCCAGCAGAGACAAGGAAGAGGTGGGTGGAGAGATATGAAGCCAGCAGAGAGACGGAAGAGGAGGGTGGAGAGATATGAAGCCAGCAGAGAGACGGAAGAGGAGGGTGGAGAGAGATGAAGCCAGCAGAGACAGGGAAGAGGAGGGTGGAGAGAGATGAAGCCAGCAGAGAGACAGGGAAGAGGAGGGTGGAGAGAGATGATAAATCTCCAGGAGAGCAGGAGGGGCCCTGACCTCCGAACTGAAGGAAGAGAAGACGATGACAGCTACGTGAAGATAAAAGAGGATGAGGGGCGGAGGATTACACAACGAAGGCGGGGAGGGGTCAGGGGATGGGGGGGGGACAAGTTTTCCCTTTGAACTTCCTAGAGGTTTCACAGCGTGTGGGCGGGCTCATAATTGCTTTTGCATCATGTCTGCTGTGTGTGTGTGAGAGAGAGAGAGAGAGAGAGGCGTGGGATTAATTAAGTGCCGAGGTTGAGGTGAGCAGACTGACTAAACATTGAAATCAAAGGAGGGGCCGGGAGGCATTACGGATAGAAGAGGGGGGGGGGGAGGTGGAGAGAAGAAGAGGGGTGTACAAGATGACACGAAGAGAGAAATAAGGTTCATTAAAAGTGATGTATGGTTAAAACAAAGATGTAGGGGAATATGGGGGGTGGGGGTGGGGGGGGACCTGGAGCCAGTTGCATTGCTCGGACGGAAGAGCCTAGTATGGTCGTAACCCGCTGCTAACTGTGTGTAGTATGGAACTGACCAGTGGCGTAGTTCGGTCAACGTAGGCATTCAGTCACGTGTAACTGTCAAAACGTTAGAACCAAGCAATGCAACTGGCACCTGAAGTATAAGAAAGAGGACGAGGTCACTTTTGTTTTATGAATGAGATCATTGCCTAGCGGTCCTTCCTGGCTGTGCCAGTCGGGGACATGAGCTGTTTCGTCTGGACTGTCTGGAATACCGTTCTGGACTGTCTGGGATATCGTTGTGGACTGTCTGGAATATCGTTGTGGACTGTCTGGAATACCGTTCTGGACTGTCTGGAATATCGTTGTGGACTGTCTGGAATACCGTTCTGGACTGTCTGGAATATCGTTCTGGACTGTCTGGAATACCGTTCTGGACTGTCTGGAATACCGTTCTGGACTGTCTGGAATACCGTTCTGGACTGTCTGGAATATCGTTCTGGACTGTCTGGAATACCGTTCTGGACTGTCTGGAATATCGTTGTGGACTGTCTGGAATATCGTTCTGGACTGTCTGGGATATCGTTGTGGACTGTCTGGAATATCGTTCTGGACTGTCTGGGATATCGTTCGTCTGGAATATCGTTGTGGACTGTCTGGAATACCGTTCTTGACTGTTCGGAATACCGTTCTGGACTGTCTGGAATACCGTTCTTGTCTGTTTGGAATACCGTTCTGGACTGTCTGGAATACCGTTCTGGACTGTCTGGAATATAATACCGTTCTGGACTGTCTGGAATACCGTTCTTGTCTGTTTGGAATACCGTTCTGGACTGTCTGGAATACCGTTCTGGACTGTCTGGAATATAATACCGTTTTGGACTGTCTGGAATATAATATAGTTCTGGACTGTCTGGAATATCGTTCGTCTGGAATATCGTCCTGGACTGTCAGGAATATCGTTCTACACTTTCCTTACGAATACCTCCCATCCTCACAGGACCAAAGTTTGTACGCTGGAGATTGTACAGGCCATCATCCGAGTTAGAGTTGAGTTGAACGACCTAATGGCTGACGCCTTTAAGGTCGAGTTGTTCAGAGCCGGGGTCATGGAAGAGCGACAGTGTCAGATCAGCCGCGTCCTGTCCCCGCATAAAAGCCCCGTGAGGTGCCCAAGGACAATTGAATTAAAGGGTACGGCAAACATCTCTGCCCTCAGCAGCAGCAGCACACCTAGAGTCCACACACCCCTTTTGATGTCATTAGTCGCTGTCCGGTTCCCTGAGCTGATGTCATAACCAGGCTGGAGCCAACCAACTAACCGCCCAGCCAGCTACCGTGGGAGGAAGCTCGCCTCTTGTCATGCCAGAGCTGCCCAGTAGGTTAGCTGTATCCAAGTCGTAAGTGGAGTGATGGCTTAGAGGTAACGCGTCCGCCTAGGAAGCGAGAGAATCTGAGCGCGCTGGTTCCAATCACGGCTCAGCCGCCGATATTTTCTCCCCCTCCACTAGACCTTGATTGGTGGTCTGGACTCTAGTCATTCGGATTAGACGATAAACCGAGGTCCCGTGTGCAGCATGCACTTAGCGCACGTAAAAGAACCCGCGGCAATAAAAGGGTTGTTCCTGGCAAAATTCTGTAGAAAAATCCACTTCGATTGGAAAAACAAATAAAATTGCACGCAGGGGAAAAAAAAGTGGCGTTCTCAGTGTGTAGCAACGCGCCCTCCCTGGGGAGAGCAGCCCGAATTTCACACAGAGAAATCTGTTGTGGCAAAAAAGAAAAAAAATACAATATGATCCTCTGCCGCTCTGCTGTAGGTTTGGAAAATCGTTGGGCTTGATGATGATGATGATGATGATGATGCCGTTACTTCCACTGCACGCCTCCGCCGCTGCTGCTCTGCTGTTTATTGTTGTTGTTGTTCTCAGTGTGGGAGGGGTTGTGGTGTCCTGGTGGTTCCCGTCCACAAAAGGCGATTTTTTCCCCCTTTTTCTTCTTGTTTTGAGGTAGTTGGGGCGGCTGTAGCTATGCACTGCCAACTGGATAAGTCGAAGGTTTGGCATCCACACAATTGTCTTCGGAATTGGAGCTTGTTCAGGGAGAAACACGTGAATGTGTGTGTGTGCGTGTGTTGGTGTGGATGGGTGTGCGTGTTGTTTGTGTGTATGTGTGTGTGTGTGTGTGTGCATGCGTGTATGTGTTTTGTATTGTGTTGTGTGTGTGTGTGTGTTATGATTGGTGTGGTGCAGTGGCCAGGTGGTAACACATCGGCGGCACAGGAAGCGAGAGATTCTGAGCACACGAGTTCGATTCCCACACTCAACAGTACTTTCTCTCACTCCACCAGACCTTGAGTGATGGTCTGGACGCTAGTCATTTGGATGACACGATAAACCGAGGTCCCGTGTGTAGCATGCACTGTGTGCTCGTAAAAGAACCAACGGCAACACAAAGATCGTCCCAGACAAAAGTCTGCTGAAAAATACATTTTGGAAAACAAATGCATTTGCTGGCAGAAAAAAGGAGGAGAAAATATGTGTGGCGCTGGTCTGTAGCAAGGGAAGAGCAGCCCGGATTTCACCGAGACACGTGTTGTGACAAAAGATTAACAACCTACAGTGTGATAGTGCACGGAGGTCCTCAGGCTAAAGTCTGCAATAGTATTATATATACCTCAAATGTATACCTTTGTCCGAATAAAAAAAAATGTTTGGGAAAAAAAGGTCTGCAAGCAGACTGAGGAAAGATTTGGTATGCATTGTTGCGGTGTAACTGCAGCTGTTTCAGACTTACATCTAACACCGAACAGCGTGATACAATACAGTAATCATACAACACAGTGATACAACCTAATATGATACAAAATGCAACTTGATACAGTACAATGCAACACAGTACAATAGTACAACGCAATACTAAAACAGTGAAATACAAAACACAAAAAAGATTATAATAAGAATGTTAAAAAAAAAACAACAGTACGATACTTTGCATTACTCTTTTTGACACAGCAGATTTCTCTGTGTGAAATTCGGGCTGCTCTCCCCAGTGAGAGTGCGTCGCTACACACTGAGAGCGCCACCCATTTTTTCTGCATTTTTTCCATGCCTGCAATTTTATTTTTTTTAATTTTTTTTTTTTTTGAGGGGAGGGGGGGGAGGTTCCTATTGACGTGGATTTTTCTACAGAATTTTGTCAGGGACAACCCTTTTGTTGCCGTGGGTTCTTTTACGTGCGCTAACTTGCTGCACACGGGACCTCGGTTTATCGTCTCATCCGAATGACTAGCGTCCAGACCGCCACTCAAGGTCTAGTGGAGGAGGAGAAAATACTGGCGACTGCCGGTGTGATTCGAACCAGTGAGCTCAGATTCTCTCGCTTCCTAGGTGGACGCGTTACCTCTAGGCCATCACTCCAGCAAAAAGGATACACACATCACACCATACTACCCCCCACCATACCATACCATACCACACCATACCATACCGTACCATACACCATACCACACCACACCATACCGTACCCTACCATACACCATACCACACCACACCATACCGTACCCTACCATACACCATACCATACCATACCAAACCATACCATACACCATACTACCCCCCCACCATACCACACCATACCATACACCATACCATACACCATACCACACCACACCATACCCTACCATACACCATACCACACCACACCATACCATACCATACCACACCACACCACACCATACCACACCATACCATACCATACCATACCATACCATACCATACCATGCCATACACCATACCACACACCATACCACACCATACCACAACACTCCACAACACAAACGCACCACACCACACTTCACAAAAGCACACCACATCACTCCACACAACATATCTTTACGGTACAAACGAAACTTAATATAAAAAAAACACCCAACTAATGTCCCGCAGTGTCCGTTCCACCAGCTGTCGGCTGTATAATTACCGCAGTCATTTCATCCACCACCACCACCACCACCACCATTCTAGCATACGCTTGTGTTCAAAGCCTGCTGTTCGTGTTGCGTCAAACATTCGTGCACACACACACACACACACACACACACACACACACACACACACACACACACACACACACACGCACGCACGCACGCACACAACACACACACACACATATGCGCGCGCGCGCGCACACACACACACACACTCACACACCAGACACAGAAAACTAGTGATGCATCATAATTATAACATAGGTGATTAACGACAGGTCGATACCGATCACTACTAACACATTAATTTTACATCAGCCATGACCTGCCACCTGCGTCAGCTTTGAACATACACACACACACACACACACACACACACACACACCGCACCGCACCACACCACACCACACCACTCTCTCTCTCCCTTTCCCATGGCCTGTTCTGAATAAAATATTCTCTGTCTGTCTGTCTTTCTCTCTCTCTCTTTCTCTCTCTCTCATTATTATTTTTCTTCTTCTGTATTTCCTAGATTAGTTCATACGTTTTCTTTACGAGGGTAGGATGAAAACAGGCCGATAAATGCCTACTCCTTTTCCCTCAATAAAAAGGTTTTGATCTCTCTCTCTCTCTCTCTCTCTCTCTCTCTCACACACACACACACACACACACACACACACACACACACACACACACACACACACAGTGGATATTTACCAGTCTACGCACGTCGATAGTTTTGTATAATAGTATTGGTCGTGTGGGTCTTGAGGAGAGTGAGTGTGGAGAGGGGAAGGGAGAAAAGGGAAGTGACTGTGGTTTGTACCGCTGCAAACTGCGACGTTTCGTGTCGCCTTCAGTTCAGTTTGTCAACAGGATATTGTTGGTATTGTTTTCGGGGTTGAGGTTGGAAGATAGGACATCGATAAGTGTTTGACCTGGTAGCGAACATCCTTCACACGCACGCTTGCACGCGCGCGCAACACACCACACACACGCGCGCGCGCGCGCACATAGACTAGTACATGCACAGGCACGCATACACACGCACACACACATGCACGCGCGCACACACGCATGCACACACACACCCACACACACACCACGCACCCACCCACCCACCAGTTACCACACTAAACGCACGCGCGCCCGTGCGCGCGCGCACACACACACACATTCACACACACACACGCGCGCGCGCGCGCGAGTGAGAGCTGTATTTAAATGGTTGTCTTCATTGCGTACCTCTCACCATTTCACTATGAATAGCAGTTTAATTTGATGTCCAGGCTTCCAAAGTTGAGGCTGTTGTTTGTTTGTAAGTGTTGTTCTACCATGTACTTGACACGCCCGTGTTTAGTATCCACGAACTGTTCCCGGTTTCTTTTGTTATGTATTCTTCCCAGTGTGAAAGTCTGACACACAAAGAGAATGAAGTATTGTTGACTATGGAGTCTTTCTGGTGTCAGCAAATGAACGGGAGTGTTGAATGGGCGGTGGGCAGTTCCGTCCTGTTGTGACTGCCTTTTCTTTCTTTTGTTGGGGGTTTTCATAGTGCTCCCCTTGTTCGCAGCGTCTATGAGTTGAGACATTGTTTTCAGAGCTGGGGCGTATTGTGCTGTAGTTTTCGCCCATGTGAAAGACACGATAGCCATGTGAAAGACACGATAGTCATGTGAAAGACACGATAGTAAACTTCTGAAATCACTGAGGCAGGATTCTCTCTCGAGGGAAAAAAAATAGAGCAGAAAGTTTTCAGGCGGCCCTTTGGGGCTGGGACTTGGTTCTCTCTCTGTGTGTGTCTGTCTCTCTCTTTCTCTCTCTCTCTCTCTCTCTCTCTCTCTCTCTTCATCCACCCATCCATTCCACAATTCCTGCATTTCTGGTCCGTATATAGGACTCGAACCCGTGGACACCCGCTGTCTTGTCGGGTTCATGACCACTGGGCCCCTGCTGCTCCACGTTATATTGTGGCAGGCCTGGGTCAATACCGGTGTCATGGCGTGCAAGTGTAAGGCCTTAATTACGTCATAAAGGGGAGGATGGGTGGGGTGGGGGATAGGATGTGCTGTCATGATCGGGTGATCGATTCTGTTATGGCCGTTAGCTGCTGCCAGAAGATCCATCGTTGCTTTTTTTTTTCTTCCCTGGACCCCGTGTTCAGTGACACGAGGGAGGGCGCGGCAACAGCAGAGTGGTTAAAGCCTTGGGGTTGAGGTCCGAGGGTCCTGGGTTCCATCCCCGTCTACCTGGTGGATTAAGGATGGACGTTTTCCTTTAGTCTTTCAAAAAAATACTTTGAGCAAATTCTTATTTTTCGTTTTTCCTGTTCTCAAAACAAAACCTCGTCTTATATTTTAAAGCGTAATCGAGGTCAACGCATGTGCATTTCTATTCGTAGCTGATAGCGTGTGTGTACGCATGCAGATATGCACGTTAAAGATCCTGTAATCCAGGGTTCTGTGGGTAATGGAAGCACGAAACATACCCACCATGCACAGCCCCGAAAACAGCGGAGCATCGCTGCCTACATGGCGAGGTAAAAAACGGTCATACACGGAAAGCGCACTCGTAGCTGTACGAATTACAGACTACGAATGCAGAAAGTTAAAATTGTGAAGGAACATTAGATAAAAAAGAAAAAGAAAAAAAGAAATGCAGCTTCAAACACCTTCAGTCTTCAGTGAGACAAAGGCGTAGAATCAAAGGTGAAGATCCGAAGTAGACAGAAGTACAACTGAAGAAAATTACTTTATGGACTTGGTAAAATTAAAACGTTTAATCAGGTTCGTTAGTCGTTGCCTAGATTCGAAATGCATATCGTTCAGATGAAGCCAGACACACCGATGTCCGATATACTATGTTCGATCAGCCAGAAAGGGGCAAAGCTCTGTTTTAATTATTTAGAAGTATCAGTAGCTCAAGGAGGCGTCACTGCGTTCGGACAGATCCATATACGCTACACCACATCTGCCAAGCAGGTGCCTGACCAGCAGCGTAATTATTTTTAAATGTCCCCTCCTCTCTCTGTGTCTCTTTCTCTCTCTTCTCGTGTAGGTTAGAGAGAGAGACAGAGAGAGAGAGAGTGTGTGTGTGTGCGTATTCGAGCGCGAGTGCACGTTAATTCAGTTGCTTGTATGACGAAAATAAACCATACTAACAATGATAATACTATTATTGATAAAGTAACGTTTTACCAGGTTCGGCTTACTTACAGAAACGATTGCTCGAACATGTCATATTGAGACGTGACTGCTCCTGACTTGTTCACACGTACCGAACAACTACCATGTGACTTGCTCTCTGGCAGAGCGTCTAAGGGGAACCACTCCTGTAAATATGCTTCAGTGCACTGGAAGCATTGGTTGATCTTTCGTCCTCTCTCTCTCTCCCCCCCAACCCCCCAACTCCTCCCACCCCCTCCCCACCGCCCCCAAATACCCAGACACATGGGAAACTCGTCTTTTTGCATGCTGCGTTATGTTAGAACAGGATAGTTCTGTTCGCGAATGATCAATACATTGACTATTAAGATTTTTTTCTCTTTCTTTTTTCGTTGTGTGTTTGTTTTCTTTGTTTTGTTTTTGTTTGTTTTGCTTGTACTAATAAGATATAATATTTCCAACCCCGTTAAATTTTTTTTTTTATAAACCAGATCGAGGAGTACATGGACCAGCTGCCCAACCACAAGGTACCCCGGGTGGGCACCCCGGGTGAGCGGTACCGGGACCTGCAGCTGATCCGCCAGCTGCCCAAGCAGGACCTGAGCGACCGCTACTGCAAGGCGCTAGAGGAGCCCGGGGAGACCAAGGAGTTCCGCATCTTCCGCGAGCTGCGAGACCAGGTGGCCATGGACATCGGCTGTGTCAAGGAGGCCCCTTCAGACTCGGTGAGTTGTGTCATGGAGACCCCTTCAGACTCGGTGAGTGTCTGTGTCATGGAGGCCCCTTCAGACTCGGTGAGTGTGTCATGGAGACCCCTTCAGACTCGGTGAGTGTGTCAAGGAGGCCCCTTCAGACTCTGAGTGTCTGTGTCAAGGAGACCCCTTCAGACTCGGTGAGTGTGTCAAGGAGGCCCCTTCAGACTCGGTGAGTGTCTGTGTCATGGAGACCCCTTCAGACTCGGTGAGTGTGTCATGGAGGCCCCTTCAGACTCGGTGAGTGTCTGTGTCATGGAGACCCCTTCAGACTCGGTGAGTGTCTGTGTCAAGGAGACCCCTTCAGACTCGGTGAGTGTGTTAAGGAGGCCCCTTCAGACTCGGTGAGTGTGTCATGGAGACCCCTTCAGACTCGGTGAGTGTCTGTGTCAAGGAGGCCCCTTCAGACTCGGTGAGTGTGTCATGGAGACCCCTTCAGACTCGGTGAGTGTGTCATGGAGACCCCTTCAGACTCGGTGAGTGTCTGTGTCAAGGAGGCCCCTTCAGACTCGGTGAGTGTGTCATGGAGACCCCTTCAGACTCGGTGAGTGTCTGTGTCAAGGAGACCCCTTCAGACTCGGTGAGTGTCTGTGTCAAGGAGACCCCTTCAGACTGGGTGAGTGTCTGTGTCAAGGAGACCCCTTCAGACTGGGTGAGTGTCTGTGTCAAGGAGACCCCTTCAGACTCGGTGAGTGTGTCATGGAGACCCCTTCAGACTCGGTGAGTGTGTAAAGGAGACCCCTTCAGACTCGGTGAGTGTGTCATGGAGACCACTTCAGACTAGGTGAGTGTCTGTGTCATGGAGACCCCTTCAGACTCGGTGAGTGTCTGTGTCAAGGAGGCCCCTTCAGACTAGGTGAGTGTCTGTGTCATGGAGACCCCTTCAGACTAGGTGAGTGTCTGTGTCATGGAGACCCCTTCAGACTAAGTGAGTGTCTGTGTCATGGAGATCCCTTCAGACTCGGTGAGTGTCTGTGTCATGGAGATCCCTTCAGACTCGGTGAGTGTCTGTGTCATGGAGACCCCTTCAGACTAGGTGAGTGTCTGTGTCATGGAGACCCCTTCAGACTAGGTGAGTGTCTGTGTCATGGAGATCCCCTCAGACTCGGTGAGTGTCTGTGTCATGGAGATCCCTTCAGACTGAGTGTCTGTGTCATGGAGATCCCCACAGACTCGGTGAGTGTCTGTGTCATGGAGATCCCTACAGACTCGGTGAGTGTCTGTGTCATGGAGACCCCTGTAGACTGTCTATGTCAAGGGGGTGTTGTGCACAAACATGTATAGTATGGATGTAGATATAGATGCATGATAGTCCGTCGTGTTTGACTATGACCATCAGACCATCAGAGGAGGTAACTGCTGTCCTGACTATCTGGGCGAAAATTTGATTATAGTTTGTGGAGAGTGTCTTGAAATATAGATATATAGACTGGATATGATAGTATAGATGTAAAAATGTAATGATCTCAGTGGGTGTTGTGTGCCGATTTTGCTATTCTTTGATAAGTCCATTCCGACCCCAGTCGTCTGTTAATGCCTCGGGCAATCCGCCTGATCCCAATCCGCCTGTCACTGAATTGGTGGATGATCCCGATTTGCCTGTCACTGAATTGGTGGATGATCCCAATCCGCCTGTCCCTGAATTGGTGTATGGTCCCGATTTGCCTGTCACTGAATTGGTGGATGATCCCTATTTGCTTGTCACTGAATTGGTGTATGGTCCCGATTTGCCTGTCATTGAATTGGTGGATGATCCCTATTTGCTTGTCACTGAATTGGTGGATGATCTCGATTTGCCTGTCACTGAATTGGTGGATGATCCCGATTTGCCTGTCCCTGAATTGGTGGATGATCCCGATTTGCCTGTCACTGAATTGGTGGATGATCCCGATTTGCCTGTCACTGAATTGGTGGATGATCCCAATTTGCCTGTCACTGAATTGGTGGATGATCCCAATTTGCCTGTTAATTTTGCACGTTTGTGTGCTCAGTGCCGGTTTGACGTGATATAAGCCGAGCGTTGAGCATGGCCATCTTGCAGTTTTATTCCAACAGCAGAATATTTCAGTCACTCGGTGTTGCCGCGTTGCAGACGTGCTGGTGCTGCAAGGGTGACGTGGACAAGGGGGAGCTGGTGGTGGCGGCGCCCAAGCTGGCGGAGGGCAGGTGGTGGCACCCGGCCTGCTTCACGTGCAGCACGTGCGAGGAGCTGCTGGTGGACCTGGTGTACTGTCAGCACGACAAGCAGCTGTACTGCGAGCGACACTACGCCCAGCTCATCAGGCCCCGCTGCCCTGCCTGCGATGAGGTGAGCTGACTGGAGGGGCGGCGGTGGTGGATTTTTTTTTTTTTTTTTTTGTAGGATACCGGTGATGACGATGTTACTGAAGAGGTGATATGGCTGTTTGTTCTCGATGCTTCCTTTTATGATAGAATAGATAAGGGAGACGGGGAGAGGAGCTGGGTGATGATTTTGTGTGTGTGTGTCAGTGTCTGAAAAAGTGCGTGTGTGTGCGCGCGAGTGCGAAAGAGTTTGCGTCACAGTGTGTGTGTGTGTGTGTGTGTGTGTGTGTGTGTGTGCATGTGTTGTGAAGACGAACTGCAGTTATCACAGCGCACATTCATTCATTCATTCTGATAAACAGACATTCTGAAACGTTCGGTGCAGTGTGTTTGCGTGTGCGTGCGTTTGGACTGGAAGTGACTTTTTAGTCTCCACAGAGCTCGGGTACAGCGGTGGAGGAAGTCCAAAGTCAAGCAGCGTTCGTTTAAGGGAGATAACTATAGAAAACGTGCCGCTTAGCAAGGTTGTGCAGGTTATCTATCTTGCAGTGTAGATAGGGAGTGGAGTTGATAGTTTCTCAGTCCGGCTGTGTGTGTTTGTGTGTGTGTGCGCACGCGCGTGTGTGCGTGCCCCTCCCTCTTTCTCCCGTGCTGTCTCGTCCTCTCCCCCCCCTCTCCTCCCTCTCTCTCTTTCTCCCACCCCATCTCTCTTTCCGAATGTCCCTCTCCAGTTGCTCACTGGTTTTTCCCCTCAGACCCTCCCTTGGTAACTGTGTCGGAAACTGCGCACACCACTGACTGTAACATGAACCAAACCATTCCCAGGCCTCAGCTTCATCCCCGGTCTACGTAGGGTGCACAGTGCACACCTGTGGCCCGCTGTCTGCACGTGCAAGTTTCACACCTGGGCTTTTTTCAGTTAAAACACACACACACACACACACACACACACACACACACACAGAGAGAGAGAGAGAGCCACTGTTCACATGATTGTGACTTCTCTTGCATCCTGTTGGGATCCCCAAGAATACGGTGCAAAGATAAATTATTCATTATCTGATTTATTATTGTCTGTAATTGTCTCTGTGTCGCTGCCTCCCTCCCCCTCTACGGTTTGTGTGTGTTTCAGTCTCTCCCAGTCTCTCTCCCAGTCTCTCTCTCTCAGTCTCTTTGTCTCTCAGTCTGTCTCGCTCTACCTCTCTCTCTCTCTCTCTCTCTCTCTCGCTTTACTTTTCTCTCCCCCTCCCTCCCTCCTGCATGCTCCCCTCTTACTCCCCACTCCCCGGCGTCATCATGCTTGTTCAGTCATACACTGGCCTTTCCCCCCATATCCCGGGCCTCACCCTCCCCCTCCGCCCCCCCCCCCCCCCCCGCCAGCCCCCCCCCCCCACACACACACACACACACCTTTCTTACCCACCCCATACCCATATCCATCCCACACTCCCTCTATGATCTTTTTTTTTTTTTCGAAGTGCAGCCAGAACCAATACATTGCAACGTATATGAGTCATGAATCTGATGGAATCTCTGCACTTCAGTGAAAACTTCCGAAACATTTTGTTTCCATCGGTGCATTCACCTTAACTTAGATCATTGTACTTAAATCTTATACTCCATTTAGAAAGGTGCTTCTGAAACTGACCATGTGGTTTTCTGAAACGTCAAGTTTGTACTTTAAAGTCATCCTTCTCATCTTTTTTTTTTATTTTTTTTTCAGATTCACGTAAACTTTCGTAGCCAGTGTGAATCTTCCGAAATAGGTGTGGCACTTTGTACTGCGTGAATCTTTCATAGTCCAGTTCCGTCGTGTCTTCGTAATCAGAATCGTGAATCTGGTGAAACACGAGTCCTGGTATCTGGATTCATTTCAGGTCGAATGCTTTGTTGTTTGTTTGTTAACACATTTCATGATATGTTTTTCATTATTAGCTCATTACGCCGCAAAGCAACATGTGCCTCACGTTAAGATAATAACATCAGTGTCATAAGATAACGTCAGTGTCAGATACAGATTGCTGGACTGTTGACCACACCAGTTGTTTCTCTGCAGGGTTTGATGTCAGTGTGTCATTCCCCATGCCGTCACACGACAGACGTGTTGTAAGGACCCGGTGTTGGGGGAGGTCCGGAGTGCCTTCTCCTTGATCGTGTCCACCACCCTCACTGGCCTCTGGACAGTTTGACCCTCTGGCCTGTTTCGCCTACCTGCCATTCCCGTTTCACCTGTTCACACACATAACTTGACACACACACTCTCTCTCTCTCTCTCTCTCTCTCTCTCTCTCACACACACACACACACACACACACACACACCGTGGCACGCGCGCGCGCGCGCGCACACACACACACACACACACACACACACACACACACACACACACACACCTTTGCTGTATAAGAACCAGATACGCTTTGTTACATCACGTGGACCGGTTCACACAGAAGGCCAAGGAAAGATCTGTATATATTTCTATGTGTTGGGACAATAAATACATCTCTGCGCCACCGTTCCTTTCTCTCTCTGTCTCTGTCTGTCTGTCTCTCACCCTTCCGCCCTCCCTCTCTCCCTCCTCCTTCCTCTCTCTCCCTCCCGGCCTCTCTTCCCCTTTCTCTTCCTCCCTGTTCCACACTCTCTCACTCTGTTTCTCTCTCTCCCTCTCCCGCTTCTGTCTCGCTCTCTGCCTCTGTCTCGCTTGCTCCTCTCTCAAGTCTCTCTCTCTCTCTCTCTCTCTCCCCCCTCTCTCTCTCATTCTTTCTCTCCCTCTTCCATCCTCTCTCTCATATTATCCCTTTCTCTCCCTTCAGTTCCCACTCTCCCTCCCTTCCGTCTCTGTCTCTGTCTCTCTCTCTCTCTCTCTCCCCTCTCCCCCCCTCCACCATCTCCGCCGAACGCCCCAAACCTTTTACCCTCTGTCCCAAGAAAGAACGGTGAATGGCAGCTTTTTGAAAACCGACTCTTGCTGAGCTCGCTGTGTGTACACTATTCGCGCATAAAGCTGTTTGCTTTGTATTCACTTCTCCTGGGCCAACGACCTATTTACCAGCTTGTATTTCACAACCGAGTTTTTCAACCCATGTTATGTTTTTGCTTAAAGAAAAAGAACGACAACAACAACAAACAAACAAACAAAAAAACCACCCTCGCTTGTTAAACACGGGGTTCTGTGAAAGAGACATGGATGCTGAATTCTGCTCGTTGTAGACTGAGTCATGCATCATCAGCCTTGGTATATGATAGTGATGTGGGTAAAAAGAGTGATACGAAGACTATGAACCTCAAGAGCGGACTGGTCGTGTGTGTGTTACTGATGTTTATAGTACATGTTAATGTGACGTCTCATGTGTCAGGACTAGTAGTACTGTTGATAAGTGTATACTTATTGGTATCGTGTATCCACTTCATGTGATGGGGCATATATATTGTATCGTCATTACTGGCTCGCTTTTTGGGATGAGTGACAGGTGTGTGTCGATGTGTGAGAGTGTGCGTGTTTGTGTTCGTGTGTGTGTGTGTGCCGGCGCACGCACCGACATCAGTGCGAGCAAGCATCCCTTTGGGAGCAAGGACAGGACGGCTATCTGTCAGTACAGTGTTTGTGAGGGTGTGGGTTCGAATCCTGCTCTGGCCCTGTCTCCCAAGATTGACCGACTGGAAGAATCAAAGTGAGCGTGTTGTCATTGGGATGAGACGATAAAGCGAGGTCCCGTGTGCAGCACGCCCATAGCGCACTGACAAAGAAGCTGTGGCTTCAAAAGCGTTGTCCCCTGACGAAATTCTTTGGAAGAAATCCAGTCTGATAGGTTCACAAGTATATCTGTATGCACTTCAGGCCTGACGAGAGCGTTGGGTTAGCTGCTGTTATATCAGGCACCTGCCTGCTGCGTGTGGTGTAGCGTACATGGATTCTTCCGAACGCGGTGACGCCTCCTTGAGAAACTGAAACTGAACCTGAAAACGCAAGTTTCCGCAATCTGTGTATGGGTGCGCGATCGCAAGTATTAAATTTTGTGTTTTTATGCCGTAACCGCTTCAGTGCTGCCACTGTCTGATACAGGCGTGCATCAGAGAGAGAGAGAGAAAGACAGAGAGAGAGAGAGCAAATAGTTATGTAAACTACTTAGCAATCTCCTTCCTACAAAACCATAACCCATCAACCAGTAACCATGGGCTTACATGATTAAACAAGCTTGAAAAGAATCAGATGATATGTAATCGTTAACAGCTGTAGAGAACAGAAAACTACATTGAAACGATCAAATAATTGTGTGTGCTTTTGTAAGCTCTTTGACTGCTGTAAAGGATTTTATCTTTCATTTTTTTTGTTCGCATTTCATTTTCAGTCTTCTCTCTTTTTGTTGTTTCAGTTTCCAGGTTTTATAGCGCCGTTGTTGCCACTACTGTTTCCGGGTTCAGTCTTATAAGAAGCATCAAAGGGGGGTGGGGGGGGGGGGGGGGGGGGTGTTCACGGGCAAACTCCAGATAGCATGACATGATCCGTTAGGTGATCTCATTCATCTCGTTTGTCACAACACAAGCCATTGATGAAAACGTGTAAAGCGATTCATCAAGCCTTGTGAGATGTATCTGCATGTTCACCTGACGGGACGAGTGAACAGGCCACGTCAAGCGTGCTGCACGTGCTTCGTGTGAAGTGCAGACGTTCACGTTGCTCTCGTCAGCCGTCACGTGCAGAACGCACAGTGCGTGTGATGTCAGTTTTTAAGCCGCCACGGAACATCGCCTCGTATAATCAGTGATGGGACCGATGCTAAATGTTTCTCGACGTCGCGTTTTTCTTTCCACAGCTTTTCAGGCTGATTTGGAGATTGTGCAAGCGGCAGAATTAATATTGCGTACAACACGTCAGTGTGTCAGCGTTGACGCCTTTCTGTCGCTGCTGTCTGATGACCCTGGATGACCTCAGCTGTGGATGGTATGAAAGGGTTTCCTGTGGAGTGACGGCAGAAACTGAAAGACATCGTTGTGTTGGTCTCCACACTGACTGCCAGCACTGCTGCCGTTCTATTTCAGGGTCCGGCTAACACAGGGACAGTAAGTCTCCAGTGTGTGTGTGTCTGTGTGGTTTGTGTGTTTCGATGTGTGTGTGTGTGTGTGTTTATCTGTCTGTGTGTGTTCTTTACACGACACATGATGGTAGCTAGTTGGGATGTGGGTGAGTGGAGAGGCCACTTGACGGAAGGAAGGCAAAGGACTCCACTTGTGTCCATCACGTCTTCCACAGCACTGACTTATGACACTGAGGATTCCGGTTCCGGTTCCGGTTTCCAGCCTGCACGTGCCACTCAGCTGATCCGCGCTGGACGGCCGACCCTGTGACTGATTTCCTGACCAACAACAACAACAGGCGTCAGTCTTTTGCACTCATGACTGGGGGTTTACTGCTGCTTGTTGCTGTTGTTTTTAATTATTAGACTTGAACGTCCCCCAGCCCTGTTCGATCAGGTGGTGTGGCCGATTGGGGATACTAGTAACCCTCCCAAAAAACCGCTCGTTTCTTAAAGGCCCGATTTGTAAACTTAAGAGAGGGAGGGTGTGTGTGTGTGTGAGGGGGTGGGGAGTGGGGTTAGGTGTGGGTGTGAGGCACTGAGATATTTGTTTACATCGGGTTAACTTGATACAGGTCAATGGTGTAAAGTTGGTGCGGATAGATAGAGAGGGGGGGGTGAGGGGGGCAGGTGACTGTTGATCTCGGGGCCCTTCTCCCACCCCCACCCCTCCCAACAACCACACCAATTCCTCGCGACTCCCCCTCCCTTCCTCGTCTCTCGCTCATCCCAAACTCAGGCACGTTCACGCTCTGCATCTCTCCAGAATTGCCAGCAGATGACAGACAGTGTGCAGTGGAGGGAGGCGGGCGGCCACCGATGAGAGGAGACCCAGCCGTGCCATTGAATCACTCGGCGAGCGTTCAGTCGTGTGAAGTGTGCTCCGATTGAAGTCTCTGTGTTCAGCCTGGAGTCAGTTGCATTGCTCGGACGGAAGAGCTTAGTATGGTCGTAACCCGCTACTGACTGTGTGTAGTATGGAACTGACCAGTGGCGTAGTTCGGTCAACGTAGGTATTTAGTCACGTGTACTTGTCAAAAGGTTAGAACCAAGCAATGCAACTTGCTCCAGGACACTGCCTTCTCTTCTCTTATCGCCGACAGCAGTTGTTTACACGCGTAACCAGACACAAAAGCCGAAGTGACCTTGACTGCAGTGGACATGGTCAGTACGCCCCACCAACCTGACTCCCTAATGCCGACACGGAAGACATCAACGCTAACTCGTAACAACCATGAGTGTACGTGTCCGGAAAGGAAATGGAAACAAAACTCATTGTGTTGTCTGGGCTACAGAAAGTCAGTTTTAGACAGCTCAGGTTTTTTCTTTCCGCTTTGTGTATGAAATACTGGTCGACGAGGATAAACCGTTCTATTCGTGTAGCGGGTCTGATTTGGTTAGGGAAAAAAAAATTAATAAAACGAGTGTCCTTTCCGCTTAGACTTGCTAGCATTGTCTGTTCTGAGTACACTCAGGCCCGAGTGAGACACTTAGTCGGACACGTGCAGTGTTGGTCAGGACGAACAGTGTCAAAGGCACATCCTTGGAGTTCGGTGACTGGGATTTATAGGTTCTCTCAGTCTTCCCAACTTTGCTCATGATCGGATATTGAACACTGGGTAGGAGCCGGTTGGGGTTCGAACCCGTTTTCTTGCGATCAGCTGTCAGTGCTGACTGTGACAGAAGGGCGATCAGCTGTCAGTGCTGACTGTGACAGAAGGGCGATCAGCTGTCAGTGCTGACTGTGACAGAAGGGCGATCAGCTGTCAGTGCTGACTGTGACAGAAGGGCGATCAGCTGTGTGTGTGTTGACTGTGACAGAAGGGCGATCAGCTGTCAGTGCTGACTGTGCCAGAAGGGCGATCAGCTGTGTGTGTGCTGACTGTGACAGAAGGGCGATCAGCTGTCTGTGCTGACTGTGACAGAAGAGCGATCAGCTGTGAGTGCTGACTGTGACAGAAGGGCGATAGCTGTCAGTGCTGACTGTGACAGAAGGGCGATAGCTGTCAGTGCTGACTGTGACAGAAGGGCGATCAGCTGTGTGTGCTGACTGTGCCAGAAGGGCGATCAGCTGTGTGTGCTGACTGTGACAGAAGGGCGATCAGCTGTCAGTGCTGACTGTGACAGAAGGGCGATCAGCTGTCAGTGCTGACTGTGACAGAAGGGCGATCAGCTGTCATTGCTGACTGTGACAGAAGGGCGATCAGCTGTGTGTGCTGACTGTGACAGAAGGCAGGAATTCTTCAGTCAATGCAGTGCACGGGTGATGACATGATATGCAGCAAGATCGGTTCACGACTTGTGTGTGTGTGTATGTCGGATAGGGCGGGGGATGGAGGAATGCGTGTGTGTGTGTGTTGGGCCGGTTCAGCATACATATCTATCTATCTATCTATCTATCCATATATATGTATGTATGTATGTGTGTGTGTGTGTGTGTGCAGTCCGTGTGTGTGTGTGTGTGCGTGCTCGCTATTTCCGTCATTCCGCCTTCCCACAAATAGCTGTGCCTCAGAAGACGACGGTAATAAAGTCTGACATTTCAGTTCAAAGCGTCAGAGGAGAAATCCAAAGGAAACATTTAGCGGCAGAACATCGATGTCATTTCAGGCTAACGCCCTCAGCCATCAACTCTGCGGCTTCTGCCATGGAAAAAGAGACAGAGAATGAATCAGAGACAGACAGAAAATGGATGAGAAAATGAAACTGGTGAGAGACAGCGGACTGGGAATGAATGAAAGACGAGGAATGAACGAGACAGACAGACAGACAGAACTTGAAATGGATGAGAAAATGAAATGAGAGACAGAGACAGGGCCAGGAATGCATGGGAGACAGACAGACTGAGAATGAATGAGAGACAGGGAATGCATGGGAGACAGACCGGCCGTGGCAGATAGAATGAATGAGAGATAAGGAACTGATGAATGAGACAGACACAGACAGATAATGAACGGGAGACAGAGGGAATGGATGAGATACAGACAGACAGACAGAGACCTTCAGCGACAAGCGGCACATTTATAAGTGAAGTTTTTGCACACCGCTCCGAAGCGCATCTCCCCCTATATAGACATGATGATGCGCGGTGGAGGGGAGCCACTCGGATGAAACGTTTTCAGTTGCAGTGGAGTTAGGGTTGGTGGCGTTTCTCTCTCTCTCTCTCTCACTCACATAGCCTCTCTCCCTCCCTCGCTGTCTTCCCACGCTACTCCCCAGTGGGTGAGCCCTGGCGGCTGCGCATTCCCTTGCTCTCACGCCCTCCTCGCCCTCCTCGTTCTGTGCATCTTCTGCCCGGCCAGTTGTTGGAGTAGGTTGGGTTGTGGTGCCTTCGCTGGCGTGGGGGTCGTCGTGGTGGTCGTGGTGGTCGCTGCTGCCCACGGGAGAACTTTCGGGTAGGTGTGTTTTGGACGGGGGTTGGTTGTTGTGGGGTGTGGTGGTGGTGGCTGGTTCAGTGGGTGTGAGTGCGTGGAGGGAAGGATGGTTTTCAGTATGACTGTGTGGTCAGTGGTGTCAGTGCTTGTTTTACTGGCACGCTTGGTTTCTGTGTCTGTATTTGTATTGTCCGTCAGTCTCTGTCCGAGTGTCGTTCTCACTGTGTCTTTTTCTCGCTGTTTCTCTCTCTGTTTCTCTGTCTGTCTGTCTGTCTGTCTGTGCCTGCATGGAGCAAGGCAGCAGAATGGTTAAAGACGTTTATCTGTCAATACAGTGTCCGTGTGGGTCTGGGTTCGATTCCCGCTCTCGCCCTTTCTCCCAAGTCTGACTGGGAAATCAGAGCGTCTTGTCATTCGGATGAGACGATAAACCGAGGTCCCGTGTGCATGCAGCACGCACTTGACGCATTGGAAAAGAATCCATGGCAACAAAACTGTCCTCTGGCATCATTACGCTGCAGAAAAAAAATCCACTCTGACAGAAACACCAATGTTTTTTCATGCACTGGAGGCCCGGCCTGACAAGCGTGCTGGATTATACTGCTGCCAGGCATCTGCCTTGCAGATGGTGTTGTCCTGCTGTCAGATGTCTGCCTTGCAGATGTAGCGTAACGAATATGCATTTCTCCGAACACAGTCACGCCTCTTTGTGAAACTGCGGAATCCCCCCCCCCCTTCTCTCTCTCTCTCTCCTCTCTCTCTCTCTCCTCTCTCTCTCTGTCTCTCTCCCCTCTCCCTCTGTCTCTCTCCCTCACATTGTCTCTCTCTAATCTCTCTCTCTCTTTTCCTCTCCTCTGTGTCTCTCCCTCCCTCTCTCTCTATCACACACACTCTCTCTCTTTCCCTTTCTCACTCTCTTACTCACTCACTCACTCACTCACTCACTACACTACTCACTCTCACGGAGACTTGATTTACAAGTGAAACATGATTCTGCTTCATAGCAGAGCATGAGATAAACCCAACCTTCAGGAAGCATCCCTGATTTACGAGACTGTGAAACATTCTGCTTTACGTGGCATCAAACTAAATGTCAGGGATTCTCCAGGCGAGATGTCTGGGTATCTTCTTCACTGCCTGACTGTCTGAACGTAATATTACGTGGAACTTCAGTGTGCAGGACCGTAAGAAGCGAGAGTGTGGTTTTCTGGCATTCAGCGGTCTGCAACAGATTGATGATGATACTGTAATTATCACACTGCATCTCGGGTAACATCTCGGAGGAAAAGGTGTGTGCGTTATTGGATCGATATCTTGCTGTGTGTAGACAGTGACAAGTGGAGATATGCTGGATGGATAGATATTGAGACATCGACTGACATGTTGCACCCATTGCTAGTGAAGATTTGGGAGACAGAAGCAGTACCACAAGACTGGAAGAAAGGCTACATCGTTAAACTTCCAAAGAAGGGCGACCTGTCATCATGCAGCAATTGGAGAGGGATTACGCTTCTGTCAATACCTGGAAAAGTGCTGACAAGAATCATCTTGAACAGGCTGAAGACCGCCTTAGACAAGACCCTGCGAGATGAACAGGCAGGCTTCCGTCAAGACAGATCCTGCACGGACCACATTGCCACCATGAGAATTATTATTGAACAGTCCTTGAAGTGGCAGACCTCCCTGTACAGCGTCTTTGTGGACTTCCAGAAGGCGTTCGACAGCGTGGACAGGGAGGTGATATGGAAACTAATGCAGCACTACGGCTTTCCTCTAAAATATATTGCCATCATCCAGCAACTGTATAAGGACGCCACCTGCCAAGTCATACACGAGGGAAAGCTGACTGACCCCTTCCAGGTACGAACCGGTGTACGTCAGGGCTGCCTATTGTCTCCGACAATTTTTCTGATGGTGGTGGACTGGATCATGCGGCAATCCACAGCAGGCCAGAAGACCGGCATCCAGTGGACCTTCACCAAACAGTTGGAAGACCTCGACTTCGCGGACGACATCAGTCTCCTCTCCCACACGAAACAACACGCACAGGAAAAGTTAGACCGCGTCGCAATAGAGGCAGAGAAGACGGGCCTCAGGATCAACATCGGAAAGACAGAGATCCTACGCATCAACAACAAGCAGCAAGACCCAGTCCGATTACAGCAGGAAGAGATCAAAGAAGTGGAAAAGTTCACATATCTGGGCAGCGTAGTGAGCAAGGATGGTGGAGCAGACGATGACATCAAGAGCCGCATCAATAAAGCGAGACACGCCTTCAGAACTCTCCGACCCATCTGGCAATCTTCAGCCCTCTCACTTCACAACAACATCAGAATATTTAACACCAACGTCAAGTCAGTCATGCTGTACGGCTCAGAGACATGGCGCACTACCAAGACCAACAGGAACAAACTCCAGACATTTGTCAACAGATGCCTGCGCAACATTCTGAACATCAGGTGGCCTGAAATCATCTCAAATGAAGACCTCTGGGACAGAACCAAACAAGCACCCATAGAAGAAGAAATCAAAAAGAGAAAGTGGGGGTGGATAGGCCACACGTTGCGCAAGTCACCACTCAACATCACTCGCCAGGCACTTGACTGGAACCCCCAAGGCAAACGCAAAGTTGGCAGACCCAGGCAGACTTGGAGAAGAAGTACGGACACTGAAGTGAAGGCAGCCGGAATGACGTGGGCCCAGATAAAGAGGATCGCCCCAAACCGTGTCCGTTGAAGGAGTGCTGTTGTGGCCCTTTGTTCCCGAGCGGAGCTATAGGCATAAGCTAAGAGGCAGAGAGAGACTTGGAGAAATGGTAGATTCCCTTAGTGGTCGGCGAGGCTCAAAGCACCATAATTTGATTTGATTTGAGTAGATATGGTAGTTGTAACAGCTAAAACTAATAGCAGTGGTTATCAGATTTAGCCTGGGTCCACTCATGACTGTCAGGCAAAGGGAACGGTTTAACTCTCATCTCGTATTTTTTGCGTTCATTATGTTGGTGAAGTTTTACTCAGTGAATCGCAGCTCACTGCGTCACGGGGGGTGTCGTTTGCATACTGGCGTAAAAATGCAGTGACATACCTAGTACGGATTTTGGAAGAACAACTTGAACGTGCTGTAGTTGCCGCTGTCGTTTGAAACGCCAAGTCGTGATTGTATGCACGAATGAGAACCGCACACATGTGTTGGAGAAAGCGCAGGCTGAAAGCGTTCTACGAGACACGTCCGTTGGTTTCACGTTGGATGCCATTGATGAAGAGTGCTGGGTTTGCCGCGCTATGAGAGAGTTCTGTGGCCCTCCTCTGTCTGTCTGTCCTCTCTTCCCGGCTCTGTCTGTCTGTCCTCTCTTCCCGGCTCTGTCTGTCTGTCCTCTCTTCCCGGCTCTGTCTGTCTGTTCTCTTCCCGGCTCTGTCTGTCTGTCCTCTCTTCCCGGCTCTGTCTATCTGTCTGTCCTCACTTCCCGGCTCTGTCTGTCTGTCTGTCTCTCCTCTCTTCCCGGCTCTGTCTGTCTGTCTGTCCTCTCTTCCCGGCTCTGTCTGTCTGTCCTCTCTTCCCGGCTCTGTCTGTCTGTCTGTCTGTCCTCTCTTCCCTGCTCTGTCTGTCTGTCTGTCCTCTCTTCCCGGCTCTGTCTGTCTGTCTGTCTGTCCTCTCTTCCCGGCTCTGTCTGTCTGTCTCTCTCTCTCTCTCTCTGTCTCTCTCTCCCTCCCTCCCTCCCTCCGTCTCTGTGTCTTGTTTTCTCCCTCGCTATGGGTCTTTCAAATGTGTGTGTGCGCGCGCCCCCGCGCACGCGAGCGCGAGGGAAGGAGAAAGAGAGAGAGAGAGAGAGCAGCTCGCGCTCTTGTTCCGTCTCTGTAGCGGTTGTTGGTTCTTGCTGTCACGTTTGGTTCCCTCCACACGGATGAAGAGACGTAGTGTCGGGAAAGAGGAGAACGAATATTGACGACGTGTTGGATTGGCAATAGGCCCGCCATTGAACACCTGGCACCCCGGAAAGCGGAGTATGGCTGCCTACATGGCCGGGTAAAAACGGTCATACACGTAAAAGCCCACCCGTGTACATACGAGTGAACGTGGGAGTTGCAGCCCACGAACGAAGGAAAAGAAGAAGAAGAACGCCTGGTGACTGGACTGCTGAAGCGTCACGTACTTCCTTGAATTTCCAGCTCTCTCTTCACAGCAAGCTCCCTGTTCAGTCAAGTTGTGCTGTTCTTGATACTGATACCAACTCCACACCTCGCTGCATAAAACAAACAAACAAACAAAGTGCCAGTGTCACAACCCATGTCCCGCACACTTTTCAGGAATGTCCATGCTGGGTATTCGTTTCCAAAACGTACCTAACACCGACATGGATTATGGGATCTTTAACGTGTGTATTTTGATCTCCTGCATATTTAAAAACAGGTAGGCACAGGGAAGATCAGAAAATCCCTCCCCCCCTCCCCCCCACCAAAAAAAGAAAAGAGGGTGTATCTGGAACAGACCCACACACAGGGCACTGCCCAGTGATGACCATAAGAAAGAAGGTCCTGTATATGAAAGTGATCAGAGTTCGAGGCCCACGGGTCAGGTATGCACCACTATACGGACAGCAGCACCCACTAAGGACCATTAATCACAATCATAGTGAAGCAGTGAACATCGCAAAGTTTTCGTGAAACCTGGAACATTGTGAGGTACCGGGTTGCAGTGCAGTGCTGCACAGTGGTGTATGCCCCGTGTGTCGGCACTGAGCTCTCCAGCTCCGCAGTCGGTTTTGCTGAAGAATTTCGTCCCTACACACAGTAGGAGGTGGGGGGAAAGCTCTTCGGTTTTACGATCATAGCAAGGATGGCAGATATAGGAAGGCTGGTCATACTCAACGTACATGTATCGCTGCAGAATATGTACGTTGTAGACAGTGTCGTAAATCTAGTCGTTTACAGCTCAGATGCTGAGGCCGATAGTGATGGTATTTTTGGAGGTGAAATAGTACAGAGCTTAAGTGGTGGGAACACGTATCGCTGCTTATTAAACCCGTACACTTTCAGTGTGGCCATGGGGAAAGACAGTTCGAGAATCTTAGGAACACTGTTGCCCTCGCTCTGTTCCCTCCCCTTCTCCCCCCCCCCTCTCTCTCTCTCTCTCTCTCTTCCCCCCTTCTCTCTCTCTTCCCCCCTTCTCTCTCTCCCCCTTCTCTCTCTGTCTCTCTTCCCCCTTCTCTCTCTCTCTCTCTCTCTCTCCCCCTTCTCTCTCTCTCTTCCCCCTTCTCTCTCTCTCTCCCCCTTTCTCTCTCTCCCTCCCCCCTTCTCTCTCTCTTTATCTTCCCCTTCTCTGTCTCTCTGTCTCTCTCTTCAGTTCCCCATCCTCTCTGCTCCACTCTCTATCTGTTCTTTCCAAGTGTTCATCTGCATTTTGTTTATCTTACCTGCTGTACTGTATCAGATGAAGGTAAAAGACGAGTTTTAGTGCCGCAGTGTAATGATTTATCATAAGTTGTGGTAGTGTCCAGTTTGTCTTTCGTTACTGTACTCGTGAAACTGCACCGTTGTTTGTATGTTGCTGTGTAACACATTAAGCGCATACCGTATACACACGCGCGCAAACACGCGCGCGAACATACACACAATATAAGCACGCATATATACACTGCATATTATACGCACGCACCAGTACACTGTACACGCACGCATTCACACTCGTGTGTGAGCGCAGGCGCACGCACACAGAAACACACAACACATGGACACGCGCGCCCGCACACACACACGCACACGCACGCACGCACGTGCGCTCGCGCATAATGCAGACAAAGAGGGGGCAAGAGAGCCGGATCCGACATTTATTGATTTTTGTCTGAGATGCTGCCGCTCTCTTCGTCGGTCTGTCTGTCTGTCTCTCTATCTCCCTTTCTTTCTCTGCCTCTCTTTTTGTCACTGTCTGTATTCGTCTCTTTGTGTATCTGTCTCTCTCAGTCTCTGAGACCAGTGCGTCTTATCTCACTGTGTGTGTGTCTCTCTCTGTCCCTCTCTCTGTCTCGTCCCCCCTCCTCTCTCTCTCTTTACCACCTCTCTCATTTTCTCACCTCTCTCTCTCTCTCACTCACTCGCTCCATTCCTCTCTCTCCACGTCCCCCCCGCTCTCACTCTCTCTCTCCCGTCAGTGCCATCGTCTGCAGACGTAGATGAGGGATACCGACCACTTCCAGGCCCAGGCTGACAGCGAGGGCTGGTCATTCTGCAGGCTGAGTGCACAAGGAAGCCGCTGAGCCGTCACTTGGTGTCTCGCCTTGCTGATGACCAGTCCATTACACTTCACAAGCTCGCGTTATCCGGCTGTTGATGCGAGGTTTTTTGATAAAAAGTGAAAGGACTAGCTACTCCAGACGATGGCAGACTCAAGGCCTGGCCACCTCTTTAGGGTCTGTACGAGCGTTTGGGATTGCTCCCCACCCCCCACCCCGCTCCGCCCCCCCCCTACCCCCAAACCCACCCTCCACACACACACACACACACACACACACACACACACACACCCGCCGTTTTTGAGCAAATGTAGGGAAGCGAAAACTGGATGGACTGACCGGACGTTTCCTTGAAGTGAAACTCCGGATCAAGTACACTTTATTCTGTTTGGAAACTGAAAGCCACTTCGTTCGGTCGAAACACAGAGCGGCCTTGTTTTCACGGAAGATGTACAGCTTACGTGGTTCAGTCGAAACATAGGGTTTCTTTTGTTCAGTGGATACTTGAAGCGACTTTGTTTGTATTAGTCACTGCTAGCTAAGAGCTGCTTGGTCGAATAACAAATACGGTGTAGAACCGTCCACTGTGTGTGTGTGTGTTCTTTGTGTGCGTGTCTGTGTGTGCGTGCGTGCGTGCGTCTGTGACGGCGATGAAACCGAGATGGGCTTGTTAGTCACCACCGGTCCTATCAGTATAGCTATCTCTTCGGCTCAGAATTCTGGTTGGCTTTTCTTCTTCTGCTACACTGTTATGTGCTACTGCTGCTGCTTCTGGTGAAAGTAGAAGGCAGGTACAGGTGTTACTCCCCCCCCCCCCCTTCCTTTCTAGCGGCTCTGTAGAAGGATCATGGACGGCTATCTGCTGGCTGCTGGTGCCACGTCACACACCCGACCAGCCGTCATGGGATGACGCACCGCCAGAAGACAGACATGTACACACAGCAAGGGGGTGGGGAGGGAGGGAGGGAAGAGGGGGAGGTCCTTTGAGAGATGTCTTTTGTCATGATGTATGTTGTTCGTAACTGCACTTTCCCCGCCACCCCCTTTCCGACAACCTGTCGACAGAAGGGGATACAATACTGTGTGTTTAAACCTTAGGAGGACGGTTTGATCTGCTGCTGCTTCTTCTCGTTCGCCTTCGACTCTTGAGGAGACTACAGTGGCCCTGGAGAAGAAATGGATGCCGTGGTCTTCTGTACTCCCTTCCACAGACAGTGGGGTATGTCTTTTAGCGGAGTTGTTGGCACTGCCTGCCTGGGATTCCATTTACACGGCATTAGTACAGCGCCGAAACGCCACTGACCTTGGCCATCGTACTAGTATGATAAAAAAAAAATTAAAGAAGAAGAATTAAAAGGCATCTTTTTTGAAGGTCATACACTGATGGACACCACACAGGTTGCACTCGTCACAAAACCCTGTTCACGAATCCATACGTATTAACAAAACAGCACGGCGGTATTCCGCCTATTGTTTCTGTTTGGATGAAACGCCTTGCTGTTACTTTGATCTTATTGCTGATCAAAACTGGTCGTTGTTGCTGATTGTTTTGTTGATTAAATATGAGAAGAAATAAACGAAACACAAAGAAAGCATTGGCTTTGGGTTCATTCGGTGTTAAGACAGCGCGAAGACAAGGTACGTCAGTTGGTCAGAAGACATGTTTGAAGAGAACAGTCAAGTTCCACAAGTACTTTCAGCTGACCAATTTAACCAACGCTTCAACAACGTGTTAACATTGAACTGAATGCATGCTGTCAGTGAAAGGACTAACCAGAAGAACTGAATCATCATCATTGCTCATCCCTTTACTGTAACTTTCGTTTTGGCCTGGCCACGAGATTTCCCTCCTGAACTATTTTTGTGAAACGACTGCAAGCAGTACAGTATTGCCAGTGGCGGCATCTGCTGATGGTGTGTCCTGTCCATCCTGCAGTGGTGCTGTTCCATCCATTGAGAGTGGTGGTGCTGTTCAGTATCCATTGAGAGTGGTGGTGCTGTTCAGTATCCATTGAGAGTGGTGGTGCTGTTCAGTATCCATTGAGAGTGGTGGTGCTGTTCAGTATCCATTGAGAGTGGTGGTGCTGTTCCATCCATTGAGAGTGGTGGTGCTGTTCAGCATCCATTGAGAGTGGTGGTGCTGTTCAGCATCCATTGAGAGTGGTGGTGAGTGGTGGTGCTGTTCAGTATCCATTGAGAGTGGTGGTGCTGTTCAGTATCCATTGAGAGTGGTGGTGCTGTTCAGCATCCATTGAGAGTGGTGGTGCTGTTCCATCCATTGAGAGTGGTGGTGCTGTTCAGTATCCATTGAGAGTGGTGGTGCTGTTCAGTATCCATTGAGAGTGGTGGTGCTGTTCAGTATCCATTGAGAGTGGTGGTGCTGTTCAGCATCCATTGAGAGTGGTGGTGAGTGGTGGTGCTGTTCAGTATCCATTGAGAGTGGTGGTGAGTGGTGGTGCTGTTCAGCATCCATTGAGAGTGGTGGTGAGTGGTGGTGCTGTTCAGCATCCATTGAGAGTGGTGGTGAGTGGTGGTGCTGTTCAGTATCCATTGAGAGTGGTGGTGCTGTTCAGTATCCATTGACAGTGGTGGTGCTGTTCAGTATCCATTGACAGTGGTGGTGCTGTTCAGTATCCATTGAGAGTGGTGGTGCTGTTCAGTATCCATTGACAGTGGTGGTGCTGTTCAGTATCCATTGAGAGTGGTGGTGCTGTTCAGTATCCATTGAGAGTGGTGGTGCTGTTCAGTATCCATTGAGAGTGGTGGTGCTGTTCAGTATCCATTGAGAGTGGTGGTGCTGTTCAGCATCCATTGAGAGTGGTGGTGCTGTTCAGCGTGAACATTCCTTCACTGTAACGTTCGTTTTTGCACCATCGGGTTTTTTCCCCCCTGCAGCTGTGATAGCATACGTCCTTTTTTTCTCTCTCTCTTCCCCCTCGCCCTCCTCCTCACCCCTTTTTTTTTCCTTTTCTGATTTTTTTTTTTCCCCAAGATCATCATCACAAATGAATGACACCAGTTCATGATGATACCCAGTCTGTGCTCAATCTATCTAGATGTCTGTCTGTCATCCTGTCTACCATTTTGTCTGTTCAACTATGTCTTATGCATACTGGAATCAGTCTCAATTCTACTTTAGGAAAAAAGAAGAAGATAAATAAAAGATAGACAGTATCTTCGGTTATGTCGTTCAAGGCGAACATTCCTGACCTATCACAGCACGTGCGGCACGTGGCGGGGACCTGTCAGCCTGCAGACGGCCCGCGATTACGATAAGGGAAAAACCCGGGCCGGAAGCAGGTAGTTTTCCCTCGAGGGAGGGGGGCGTGGGGAGGAATAGGGGTGGGGGGGGGGGGGGGGGTTATTGCCGTGTGCGGTTATTGAGAGAATGTGAACAAAACAAGACCGAAAAATGAGAGGGAGAACCAGGGGGAAGAAAGACCCCGCCCTAGTTTCCAGAACGCCAGGTTGTGTTCCAAAACGTGAGGTTGTGCTCCTAAAGATCAGGTTGTGTTCCAGAACGTCAGGTTGTGTTCCAAAACGTCAGGCTGTGTTCCAGAACGTCAGGTTGTGCTGCTGCTCTCCGGCCCTTCATTCAAAACAATTACCAACACCACGCTTGTTTGCGTTACCATTAGTTTTAAATCTCAACTCCCGGACTCAAACAGAGAGAACTCTAAACACAAATATACTAATTCGTCTCCGTCCGTTGGACCGTTCCAGAAGAACGATGTTAACAAATACAATCTCATACGGTAAGCTCCATGTTTGTAATGCTCTATAGTCTGCTGCGACTGACCCTACCATAGACATTAATGTAAACATACATGTCAGTAGCCTCTACCAGTGCCTTTGCGTAGCGGTTAGACACTGCCAAGGGACTGAAGAGTGTTTGAGGGATCGCCTCCCTTGTGCCCGTGGCCACATCGTTGTCGGCTTTTTTCTTTCCCAATCGGTTGCATCGTCATTGCTACAGGTCGGTGTGCAACGGGCTTATGAGACGACACATTCGTGTATCTTCCACTTCAGGGATGTGTTTTCAGTTTGCAAAGTGGGTTATTGGTCAGGCTTTCCTGACCGACACAGCAGGTGTCTGTAATTGTTGGGCCTGTTAATTGGCGCCAGGGTGATGCTGGTCTTGGAGGGGGGAAGGAAATGGGGGGTGAAGGGATGCTGGAGTAGCAGTGCTGTTGTCCTGTCTGTGACCACACTGAATCTCCACGTAGCAGTGCTGTTGTCATGTCTGTGACCACACTGAATCTCCACGTAGCAGTGCTATTGTCCTGTCTGTGACCACACTGAATCTCCACGTAGCAGTGTTGTTGTCATGTCTGTGACCACACTGAATCTCCACGTAGCAGTGTTGTTGTCATGTCTGTGACCACACTGAATCTCCACATAGCCGTGCTATTGTCCTGTCTGTGACCACACTGAATCTCCACGTAGCAGTGCTGTTGTCATGTCTGTGACCACACTGAATCTCCACATAGCCGTGCTATTGTCCTGTCTGTGACCACACTGAATCTCCACGTAGCAGTGCTGTTGTCATGTCTGTGACCACACTGAATCTCCACATAGCCGTGCTATTGTCCTGTCTGTGACCACACTGAATCTCCACGTAGCAGTGCTGTTGTCATGTCTGTGACCACACTGAATCTCCACATAGCAGTGCTGTTGTCATGTCTGTGACCACACTGAATCTCCACATAGCCGTGCTATTGTCCTGTCTGTGACCACACTGAATCTCCACGTAGCAGTGCTGTTGTCATGTCTGTGACCACACTGAATCTCCACGTAGCAGTGTTGTTGTCATGTCTGTGACCACACTGAATCTCCACGTAGCAGTGTTGTTGTCATGTCTGTGACCACACTGAATCTCCACGTAGCAGGAGACCCCCTTTCCCTTCTCTTCTTATCTTACACACACACACACACACACACACACACACACACACACACACAGATTGAATGGCAACCACACACACACACACACACACACACACAGATTGAATGGCAACCACACACACACACACACACACACACACACACACACACACACACAGATTGAATGGCAAACACACACACACACACACACACACACACACAGATTGAATGGCAACCACACACACACACAGGCACACACACACAGATTGAATGACAACCACACACACACACACACACACACACACACACGCACACACACACAGATTGAATGGCAACCACACACACACGCACACACACACAGATTGAATGGCAACCACACACACACACGCACACACACACAGATTGAATGGCAACCACACACACACACACACACACACACAGATTGAATGACAACCCCTCCCCCCCCACACACACACACAGTACAGGCCGCAGATTCTATTTTCAGCCTCACGTTTGCAGCCTGAGTTGCAACGGTTTCTATGACCCGGGGTCCGCTCTTGCGTGAAAGGAAAAGAGAGAGTGAGAGAGAGAGAAGAAAAAAAAAAGAAGAAAAAAATGGCAGTGACAAAGATGTACAAAGGAGAAGAATGTTAACCGCATGCATCCATTCCCCGCAATGGGAAAAACATGCACGCGCTCCACCGTCTAGCCCCCCACCCCCTTCCCCTCCACACACACAAACACCAGAGAAAAAGAGGGTGGGCGTCGAGGGGTCGTGAGATTTTTTTTTTTTTTGGGGGGGGGGGGTGGGGGGGGGGGGGGGTTCTCTTCCACGTTGTCATCGCGTACACATGCACATACACACACACACAGGCGCACAGACACACGCACGCGCGCGCTCATTCCTTCTCCCCACGCTGCATAATCTCTCTTCCATCTTCCCAACCCTCACACACGCATACTCCGATACTCACTTCCTTTAGCATACCCACTCCTTCCCTGCACACATGTCCACTAACACTGTCTCTCTGTCACACATTTCTACCTCCCTCAGTCACCATTACACACACACACACACACACACACACACACACACACTACGGAATAACAGGACTCCCGTATACGTACACATTTCTTTTCCTTGATAAAAGACGGCGTGTTGGCAAGTCTCAACCACATAGACATGTGGTTTGTGGCTTAAAAAGTTTGAGCCCTGTCTGCATATGCGTGTGGATTTGACGTTCTTTCTAAAAGCGGAACTGTCGAGTGATATTTGAGAAGAAAGAAAACACTTTAATCGCAACATCCTCATGTTACAAGATAGAAGCTAGTGCGTGTTTTGGGGTTTTTTGTGTGTATATGCTGTATCGCTTTTTGAAACCTGTTTTTAGTTGTGTGTGAAATAGGGGCTGGTTTTCCCTCATGCAGACCGCGTCGCCACAAGGCTGCATCACCCAAACATGTTTTTGCCCCTCCTTTTCTGTCTGAAAGTGTATTTGTTTTACCATCTAAGTGACTGCCAGAGAATTTCTTCAGGAGCAAGCTTGCTGTTACCGTGGGTTCTTTTACGTGTGCTAAGTACACGCTGTACGCTAGACGTCGGTTTTTCGCCTTGCCTAACTGACTAGCACACACCCACGGAGGTGTAAGTCCATGGCACACACCCACACCACCACTCAAAGGAGGGAGGGGGGCAAACATCACCGTCTGTATCGCTACAGGACTGGAACTCGTGGACACCGCTGAGATATATGTCCACGTTACTTTGTATGTATGTGGTGGACACTCGTTTCCTGGTAAGGCGCACTTACCACTAGGCCACCGCTGCTATGACGGACGGCTTGGGACGAAACCCACAGATATTCTTTCAGGTCGATAGTTTTGCCAGTGTCGGATGCACACACACACACACACACACACACACACACACAGGGGGGCAGTGGGTGAGGGGAGTGAAGGTGGAGTTGGGATTGAATACAGGAATAATGTCGGGTCTGTACGGTTTCAGCCATCGATGACCTGATATTTAGACTGGATGTCATTTCAGATTTCTGCTGACAGCTAGTTCGCCACACTGACATTAAAGTACGTAACAAAGAGATGAGATATAAATGGATGCCTTATTTTTTCGACAGTAATTTCTAGGGTGCTCGTGCGTTTAATTTTGTTAGGTTTACCATAAGCGGATCGATTCTCAGATTTTTGTTTAATATCTGTGCTTGAAATGGGGTGACTGGCGGAAGGATAGGGACCCTACACATGTGTGTGTGGAGGGGTGAGGGACATCTTTGCCTGTGTTCAAGACCGCTCGAGGATCGTTTTACACGTCCAGACTTGACATGTCGAGATAGCTTCATCGATAGACCCCCCACCCCTTTTATCGATGTATCCCCAACACCTCCAAAGACTCTACACCCCTTCAACACCCCGCTGTCGTGCACATCCCCTGAATCAACAAAACCCCTCTCACTGACCACCTCCCACACCACCGTGTGTAAACTGACAGCACGACCGCTGACTGAACATCGATGACACACGTCATGTTGCAGCAGGCAGACAGCAGGCAGTGTGGGCACGTGCACCCGCCTCATGCTGCCAGCAGCTCAGTGCACACCGAGGCATTGATACATGATGATGCTGGTTGAGGCCAGACCCGGGCTGCAGGGACTGGGGGTGGGTGGTGGTGGGGGCGGGGGGGTCGGCCCACAGTTGGGTCGGGTGGCTGGAGCGCTGTTCAGACAGACAGACAACAGGTCCACACAGACAGGGGAGAGGAGGATGGTGGAAATCGATAAAGGTCGTTTATTGTTCCAGCCATCCCTTCCACCACCACCTTCCCGCCCAGCCCCTGCCGTGCCGTGCCGTGTCGTGTCGGGTCGCGGCGGCCCGCGTCACGTGGTGATGGGTGGACTTTCCCAAACGGGATGTCTGTCTGTCTGTGGGACTTGAGACGTCACAGCGACCCGGTGTCGCGGGCCTAAATCTACCCCCTTCTCCCCCCACCCCCCGGCCCCCTCCTCTCCTGTTGTGAGTTTGACGATGTGTTGGCGATCTGCCCTTCAGGTCAAGTTGTTTGTGGCTGTGTTCTTTTCTGTGATGGGTGGTGTGGTCGAGGCGTTGGTCCTGACCCCCCCCCCCCCCCCCTCCCCCCTTCCATGCCGGGTTTTGGACCCAAGGCTCCTTCTGGGCTGGCCTCGTGTGACTGACCCTTCCGCGGGTATTTACGGCTGATCGAGATCGGTTCATCCCCTGTCCGTTTGAAATTTGGACATTCCCGCCTCCCCTTTCTATGTGGATTTGATCAAGCTGTTGAAAAAAAGAAAGGAGTTCGTTCTGGGCTGGTCTGTACTGACACCCCATCCCACCCCCCCTCCAGTACAGCGAAACGAAGCAAACGTGGGGGCAGTTCTGCTTTGATAGTCTGTTTTTATAATATCTGGGCCAAACTTATCTCCCGTTGAAATGGAGTTGCGGGTGGGAGATATTTCAAGCAAGCTCAGAATGACACCTATAACCATTGCGGGGAAGGAGGTGTGTAAAATCCCAGTCGGAGATCTGTTCTAATCAGTTGAAGTTTACCTGGGGCGTGGGGTGGGGTCATAAGTGTAGTGTTGACACAGGCCTCTGGGACACACTCAGGGTTGGTCAGATTTTACCCCAGGGGTAAAAACCAACGGGGATACGAACAGGCTGCTGCACCGGGCTGCTGCGTCCTGAGAGACGGGTCATGCCTTTCACATCTCTCTTCACTGCTGGGGTCGCTGTGTGTGTCACTGTGTGTCAGACCCTGTACAGGGACACTTCTTTCTCTCAGCTTCTCTGGTCCTGAAGGTATTACCGTTGAAGCTTCTTTTTCTCGGGATATATGTAGTGCTGGTTCAACAGCTGCGTCGTCTCATATTAGGTAAGTGGGGATGGTTTCAGTGTTCTGGTTGGGGTGGGATTGGCAGTGGTTTACTGGGGTAATGATATGAACTGATGAAGTGGTTATGATTCATTGTTATTATTATTATTGTTGTTGTCGTTGTGATGATGATGATTATTATGATTGTTGCTGTTGTTAAAATGATATTCAGTTGTTCTTTGCTTCCGGTTATTGTTGTTGTTGTTCTTCTTCTTCGTCTTCTTTTCATCATTATTATTATTATCAATCAATCAATCAGTCAAAAACACTTTATTAATCCACATGGAAATTAAGTTGTGCAGTCACAGGCTCGTTGTAAACACTAGCATAAAATCATCATGCGCAACATTAGAAGAGGTTAAAACTAGTCAAATTATTACTATTATTATAATGATGTTCAGTGGCTGTTTGCATCCGGTTCATTGAATTAATCGTCTCTGTTGCATCCTTTATGTCTGTGAACGTGTCAGACAGAAATACGGGAATACAATGATTTAGTTTTCTTCAGACATGTATACAGCTCGGTGTTTTCTGCGACTTTGTGTGTGTGTGTGTGTGTCCACCCCCCTCTTTCCGTCATTATCCCACCATAGCCTATTTCTCCCCCCATCTCCATTCCCCCTCCTCATTTTGGTGGGGCTGCAGAGCTAACGAGGCCCATACCATGACGTCACTGCAGGTTTAATTAATGACGATGATCAAGTTTTTAAGTCAGTTGGGAAAACGACGTTTACTGGTTCTGATGATATTGATATTTTTGTTTGAGTCGGTGAGGAATTACGTTATCGATTAGAGGAAAAGCTTTTTCACTCTGTGTGTGTGGGTGCGTATGTGTGTGTGTGTGTGTGTGTGCGCGCGCGCGTTCGTATGTGTTTGTGCGCGCGTTCGGATATGCGTCGCCGTGCGCGTATGTTGTTCGCATAAGCTGTTCACACGTTGAAAATAGAATTTCCGAGCAATGAAAATTAGTGGTCTGCATCAGCTGCTTGTTGCGTGGGACTTGTATTGTACGTGCCGGGGTCACCTCGGCGGGGAATGACTTGTATTGTACGTGCCGGGGTCACCTCGGCGGGG
>NC_134881.1:3793985-3816485 GCF_041734735.1 Babylonia areolata
ACACTGATGAATTATACATAGATGATGGCTGCCCAGTCTGTAACAGTTTTAAGGACGCTGATGAATTATACATAGATGATGGCTGCCCAGTCTGTAACAGTTTTAAGGACGCTGATGAATTATACATAGATGATGGCTACCCAGTCTGTAACAGTTTTAAGGACGCTGATGAATTATACATAGATGATGGCTGCCCAGTCTGTAACAGTTTTAAGGACACTGTGATGAATTATACATAGATGATGGCTACCCAGTCTGTAACAGTTTTAAGGACACTGTGATGAATTATACATAGATGATGGCTGCCCAGTCTGTAACAGTTTTAAGGACACTGTGATGAATTATACATAGATGATGGCTGCCCAGTCTGTAACAGTTTTAAGGACGCTGATGAATTATACATAGATGATGGCTGCCCAGTCTGTAACAGTTTTAAGGACGCTGATGAATTATACATAGATGATGGCTGCCCAGTCTGTAACAGTTTTAAGGACACTGTGATGAATTATACATAGATGATGGCTGCCGAATCTGTAACAGTTTTAAGTGGACAACCAAAAAAGGAAAAGAAAAAGAAAACTAACAACCACACACCAACAAAAAACAAAACCAAAAAATGTGGGTTGTAAATAAGATCCACGTCTGTTTCTTCCACGCTTGTTAGTGTGGGTGTGGGTGAGAGAGAGAGAGAGAGAGAGCATGTGTGGGTGTATGTTTGTGTGAGTGTTCGTGTGTTCTATGAGTCTGGCTGAGTGAGTGTGTGTGTGTGTGTATATGTTTGTGTGAGTGTCCTTTTGTTCTATGAGTCTGGCTGACGTGTCATTGAAAAGCGCTTTGATAAAGATGTTTTAAAACACAATCTAAATGGACTACTAGTTGTAGTAGTAGTTTGTAGTATCATCAGCATGTTCATTGTCAAGATCATTATCATCCAGAGAAGAAAACTGTGTGCAGGAATGAAGAAGTTTGAGTACAAGGGCAAGCAGTGGCATGATGAGTGCTTCATCTGCGCGGAGTGCAACGTGCCCATTGGCAACAAGAGCTTCATCCCCCGTGACGACCGTGTCATCTGTGTCCCCTGCTACGAGAACAACTATGCCCAGCGATGCAGCAAGTGTGCTGGGGTCAGTCCATGATTTGATTTACAGATTGATGTATGACAGTCGTGTCACACTGTGACCATCAGAACAGCAGAGGAGGCAGCTGCTGTCCCGACTATCTGGGCTACAGTTTAGTAGTAGAGAGTGTCTTGCCCATGTTACAACCCCACTCTTTCGGCCAAGAGGGTTTTAGGACGGTCAGCGTTGGGATGGTTCCCAAAGGCCAACTAGCCCCCCAAGGCTGCAGTGCTAAGAGCCAGTGCAAGTTTGTCTCCTAGTTTGAGAGTCATCGTCCTTGGCAAAAGACAAAGCTGTAAATGATTTCTCGTTGCAATGGAGAAACTGTTGGTAAAACAGCTCTCAATACATTGATAAGTCTGTAAGATTTAACATTTATCTATTTATTTATGAGTGCGTCAGGGTCAGTCAGCTGTTTTGTAGTCTTGGTTTCATGCTTAGTTTACATGCTTCAGTCTGCCGTTTGTTTGAACACATCCTCAGCCAGCATGGACATGAATACATCCTCAGCAGGCAGGGGCATGAACACATCCTCAGCAGGCAGGGGCATGAACACATCCTGAGCCAGCATGGGCATGAACACATCCTCAGCCAGCATGATGAACACATCCTCAGCCAGCATGGACATGAACACATCCTCAGCCAGCATGGACATGAACACATCCTCAGCTAGCATGGACATGAACACATCCTCAGCCAGCATGGACATGAACACATCCTCAGCTAGCATGGACATGAACACATCCTGAGCCAGCATGGGCATGAACACATCCTGAGCCAGCATGGCATGAACACATCCTGAGCCAGCATGGACATGAACACATCCTCAGCTAGGGCATGAACACATCCTGAGCCAGCATGGACATGAACACATCCTCAGCAGGCATGGACATGAACACATCCTCAGCAGGCATGTGCACTACAGCTGGGTGGTTAAGGTGTAGGATTATCTGTGTGAGAGTCCTGGGTTTGAATTCCGGTCAGAACGTCTAGTGAGTTGAGGGTGGAATTTTTGTTTTCTGATCTCTGGAGTCAACAGATGTGCAGACCTCACTTAGAGTGCCTGAATCCTTTACATGTGTACAGGCCTCACTTCAAAGTGCCTGAATCCTTTACATGTGTACAGGCCTCACTTCAAAATGCCTGAATCCTTTACATGTGTACAGGCCTCACTTCAAAGTGCCTGAATCCTTTACATGTGTACAGGCCTCACTTCAAAGTGCCTGAATCCTTTACATGTGTACAGGCCTCACTTCAAAGTGCCTGAATCCTTTACATGTGTACAGGCCTCACTTCAAAGTGCCTGAATCCTTTACATGTGTACAGGCCTCACTTCAAAATGCCTGAATCTTTTACATGTGTACAGGCCTCACTTCAAAGTGCCTGAATCCTTTACATGTGTACAGACCTCACTTCAAAATGCCTGAATCCTTTACATGTGTACAGGCCTTACTTCAAAATGCCTGAATCCTTTACATGTGTACAGACCTCACTTCAAAATGCCTGAATCCTTTACATGTGTACACACATGCAGAAGATCCTACTACACATGATAAAGATCCTGTAAACCATGTCAGGGTTTGGTGGGCTGTGGAAACAAGAACATACCCAGCATCTTCAGCCATGAAAATTGGAGGTGGGTGTAGGGGGGAATATATATATATATATATATATATATATATATATATATATATATATATATATGTGTGTGTGTGTGAGTGTGTGTGTGTGTGTGTGTGTGAGAGAGGCAGAGATAGACAGATAGATAATAGATAGAGGGATAGATAAGAGGGGAGACGCATGGAAAGGGTTTTCAAGTTGGACATGATTATGTAAACAGCCTTACAGGTTGAAGAGATATTAACAGCCTCATATATTTCAAAGATTGCATAAACATCCTCACAGATTTAGATAGTTTTGTAAACAGCCTCATAGATTTAGACAGTTTTGTAAACATTCTCACAGATTCAAATTATTACATAAACAGGCCTAAGCGTTCTCCGACAAGCAGGTGGATGGAAGTTGATATTGCATGTGGCTCAGAATATATTGATTAGCTTTTTACATTTAAAAAAAAAAGGTCTTTTTGCACATACATCACACAAAGAGCATGTGTGTATGTGATGGGAAGCACAAAATCTATGAGGAGAGATGGGAAATTTTCATGGCATATGATTGATATTGCTGAGATAAAACCACCAAACATTGTGTTCTAAAGTCACAACCTTGGCTTCAAACATGTTATATTGCGGTGGTTAGATTTTCATTTCTGGTACATTACCATAAAGTGGTAGGTACATTCTCACTTTCATGATGTCTTTAAAGGGGTGGGTACAGTCTCACTTTCATGATGTCTTTAAAGGGGTGGGTACAGTCTCACTTTCATGATGTCTTTAAAGGGGTGGGTACATTCTCACTTTCATGATGTCTTTAAAGGGGTGGGTACATTCTCAGTCCCACAATATACCATAAAGGGGTGGATATGTTTTCAGACCCAGGATGTACCATAAAGGGGTGGGTACATTCTTAAGCCCAGGATATAACATAAAGGGGAAGGTACCTTTTTTAAACCCAGGATATACCATAAAGGGGTGGGTACATTCTCAGCCCCGGGATATACCATAAAGGGGTGGGTACATTCTCAGCCCCAGGATATACCATAAAGGGGTGGGTACATTCTCAGCCCTGGAATATACCATAAAGGGGTAGGTACATTCTCAGCCCCAGGATATACCATAAAGGGGTGGGTACATTCTCAGCCCCAGGATATACCATAAAGGGGTGGGTACATTCTCAGCCCCAGGATATGCCATAAAGGGGTGGGTACATTCTCAGCCCCGGGATATACCATAAAGGGGTGGGTACATTCTCAGCCCCGGGATATACCATAAAGGGGTGGGTACATTCTCAGCCTCAGGACATATCACGAAGGAGCAGGAACATTCTGGTTCAGATTATCTCTTATTGTTGAGCAGTACACATACATTTCTGATGAAAGCAAATACTAAAGAGCTCCTTGCTCACAACATTGCACTGACAAATTCAAGCTTGCTGCTCACAAGACTGCACTGTCAAAATCAAGCCTGTTGCTCACAACATTGCACTGTCAGATTCAAGCCTGTTGCTCACAACATTGCACTGTCAGATTCAAGCTTGTTGCTCACAGCACTGCACTGTCAAATTCAAGCTTGTTGCTCACAGCATTGCACTGTCAAAATCAATGTGACGGCTGATGGTACATTGCTCAATCCTGGGACGTTCTCCTGAAGGAGTAGTGATGGGGTGTGTATGTCCACTGCAGGTGATCAACAAGGGCGGCATCAGCTACAAGAACACGCCGTGGCACCGTGAGTGTTTCACGTGCACCAAGTGCGACAAGATGCTGGCCGGGGAGAAGTTCACCTCCAAGGATGACCAGCCCTACTGTGGGGACTGCTTCGGGGACCTGTTCGCCAAGAAGTGCTGTCGCTGTGCCAGACCCATCACAGGTAGTGTGATAGTGTGTGTTGTATGTGGTGTGTGTGTGTGTGTGCATACATGTGTGTGTGTTGTTTGTGGTGTGTGTGTGTATACGTGTGTGTGTTTGAGTGTATACATGTGTGTGTGTGTGTGTGTGTGTGTGTTGTATGTGGTGTGTGTATGTGTGTATACATGTGTGTGTGTGTTGTATGTTGGGGGGGGGGGGGTGTATACGTGTGTGTGTTTGAGTGTATACATGTGTGTGTGTGTGTGTGGTGTGTGTGTGTGTGTATACATGTGTGTGTGTGTTGTATGTGGGGGGGGGGTGTGTGTGTATACCTGTGTGTGTGAGTGTGTGTTGTTTGTGGTGTGTGTGTTGTTTGTAGTGTGTATGTGTATACATTGTGTGTGTGAGTGTGTGTGTATACATGTGTGTGTGTTGTTTGTGGTGTGTGTGTGTGACAGTGTTTTTGTGAACCTGATCTTGCCAACCCTTATAAGTGGAACATTGCATGGGGTGTGCATAAAATTTATTTCAATAATTTGATGCTGGTTTTCTCCCCAATCATATGACAAAAGTTTTTAATTTCTTTTTCTTTTTCTCATCTGAGCAGTTGTACTTTAAGTTAGGTGAATACATTTGTACATAGTTGCAAGTAAAATGAGTATAGTTGTACTGAACTGACCGTTGGACTTTCTGTAAGATTTTCATGTCCTATCAGACTGGTTGTGTGTGAATCATGTCATTTTGATATATGGATTAAACGAAGTCACTACAACTGTACTGAATTGAGTACAGCTGTACCAAAACTAGCATAGTTGTACTGAAATGAATACAGTCGTACAGAAAAACGTGCATCAGAATCCGTGTTGTTTGTGGCAGGAATGGGAGGAACCAAGTTCATCTCTTTCGAGGACCGCCACTGGCACAGCGAGTGTTTCATCTGCTACAAGTGCGAGAGATCCATGGTGGGCCAAGGTTTCCTGATGAACGGCGAGGAGATCACCTGCCCTGACTGTGGCCGCACCTAATTCAGCCCCCACCCACCCCACTTCTTTCTGAATAGTGGACGTTTCTCTCTTGTTCTTTCTACTTTTGTTGGTTGAGCTTTTTGAATAGTGGCATTTTATCGGGGTTTTTTTTCTTCATGTTTGTTAGATGACTGTGTGATAGAAACTGGACTGTATTGTTGACTATGTAGACTGACCATGCTTGGCTAAATAGGTTTTGAAGTTATTGTTCTTGTCATTTTTTGTTTGTTTTTTTTTTTTCCTTTTTTTTTTTTCCCCCTTTCCCAGCTGTTCTTTTACAAGAGTTGTATGAATCGCTTTACGACCTGGCTTTGGATGGTTTGTGTGTATTTTTTTATGGATTGGTACAGACAGGAGGAGTCTCTTTCAATTGTGACAAACATTTCAGTACTGCTTTCCATGTGACTGTTTCATGGGCTGACTTCCTCTGCCATTAGCAGGCAGTTTTAACGTCCTCTGCTGCAATTATTTTCTTGAAATATATTTGTATTGCAAGGTTTTCTGAGCAGTCTGTATGTGTACGGACTTCTGTTATTGTATTTGTACCATAATTTTGTATTTATAAAAAAAAAAAAAAGACAACTGTTTTTGTAAAGTCCCGTATTTTATATTGTAAAGCAGAATAAAAGCTCTCATAATGTAACCGTCTCAAAAAAAGATGGAGGGAGACATTAATGGAAAGAAAGCTGTGGAAGGTTCAGAAGACAAACTGACCAATCCTTCATCTTCGGAATGAAGCAAACTGACCAATCAGGTAAATGACCACTTTCTCCTGATGTATACAGTCACTGTAGTCCCTTGTTTCGTTAGTCAGACTTGGATGATAATATTCCTGTTTTGTTGACGTTGGTGGCTTCACAACTAATGTTGACATTGTTGATTTCACAGCTTGTGGTGACGTTGGTTTCACACTTTATGATGGTGAGGACACGTGTTTACCAGTCACGTCAATGTGTCTTCGTTTCTGTGTCATGTTTGCATTTTGTCGTGGCATAGTTGATGTGCAGGTGTGGGTAGTGTGATGATGAAGCAGGTAGTTTGTGTATATGGCATGTAGTGGGTTGGGTTTTTTTTCCAGACTTTTATAGTTTTAAAAGGAGTGTTTAACACACTGATAGTTTCCACACTGTCATCATGAGAGATTGAAACGTTGCAAGGTTCTTGTACGAAAATCCTGATCACATATTGATAAAGGCTTTGTGTAAAGCATGACCATGACATTGATAATGATTCATGCCTTCCTTTCTTTCCTGATTATAGCTTTAACCAAATATGCTTGCAGCTTCTGTCTGTGATAGAAAATAACAGCTAGTTATTAGTAAAGTTATGAGCACCATTAAACGTTTCAAACTTAATTCAGTTAACATTGCAGTGTTTGTGCTGCTAATAAGCCAAAGATTTGAAATCACCCCATTATGTGTAGATCATTAAAAAAAAAACAACCCAGAAAACACACACTTTCATTTTTAGATAACTGTATGGCTGTGTCAGTGATAACAGGTAAAAGAAAGAAAAAAGAAATCATCTTTTTTTCATGTAGGTCGGCAGAGGTATTCCAGCATGTCACAACCAACACTCCATTTATCAATACAGATCTCTGAACTCATGTGACCGTGCCAGTCCATTCCTATAGAATCTGATGCCAAACCTGGACCCACATTTTGCGCCATATACACAAGCCATGCTTCTGACATTGGCAGACATCAGTTTTCCGTTCATTGGATGAAGAATCATCACAAACAGCACTGGGAGAGGTTGTCAGTTGTCAGGATGAGGATTGATTCGTCGCAGTGGCCAGTTGTATCAATGGACATGGGAGAGACAAAAATACTTTGGTTGGCTTTTGCTCACAAAATGGGTTAAAAATAATAATACCGGTGTCAGCGCACATATGTCAGTGAAGTCATGAATGTGTGCACAGTACGTTAGAAATGGTGATCAGATCTTTGTTCAAGACCTGGCTGAGTAAGCCTGTGACTGTGTTGATGAAAGAATGGATCGTTTATGTGGACCATGTTGAACAGGTGTGTCATGTTCTGAAGGGTCGTAGAAGCATCCATATTCAGTGATGATAATTAGACACATCGTTTACTAGCATTGGATTCTTTCATGTTATGTATTGTTTCCATCTGTTTTATTTACAGGAGAGCAATATTGTTGAGATCAATTCATCAGAACAGTGTGACATTTTCAGTCTTCAGATGTTTTGTGGTGAGATCATTACTGAGCTTGAGCAGCGGCAGTCCATGTGGCCATGACAGAGAGAAATGTTAGTCCTAACGTGGGTTGCTGCTTCCGTTGACTAATTCAGCTGCAGATTGCAACTACCTTGCAGCTACAGGAAAGGATGCAAACACTGTCAGAACTTTTGCATGGAGTTTGAATCACCGTTGGTGAGACCTGTGTTGAAAATTTCAGTAGTACATGCGTTTTCATTTTGATGTGTGTTTAAAAAATTAGTGCCTCCTCACCTGTGTGTGACAACACACACACATGTACACATGAACGGGTTCTTTCAAACGACAATGTGTTTTGCACATTGAGCACTTTAAATGTACACATGCGGATGCGTGCAAACACACATACACTTGTCATTGAAGACCTGCATACACACTTACTCCTGTCATGAAAACATTGGTTGAAAAGAATGTTTTTGTTTTAAAACTTGCCTTTGATTGGTGTCCGGGAGGTGGTTCCTGTGAACCCTGTTGGGTGTTGAAATATGCAATGTGGGGGGAAATCTCATTCATCAGCGTGCACTTCAGCCACTGTCAGACAGAAGAGAGCACGTCCAGTGCATGCAGGGTTTTCTTGTCGCTCAAGATTTGATCAGTGCACTGATTTATTTCTTCTGTCGCTCAAGGCTTGATCAGTGCACTAGATTTATTTCTTCTGTCACTCAAGATTTGATCAGTGCACTGATTTATTTCTTCTGTCGCTCAAGGCTTGATCAGTGCACTGATTTATTTCTTCTGTCGCTCAAGATTTGATCAGTGCACTGATTTATTTCTTCTGTCGCTCAAGATTTGATCAGTGCACTGATTTATTTCTTCTGTCGCTCAAGACTTATCAGTGCACTGATTTATTTCTTCTGTCGCTCAAGACTTGATCAGTGCACTGATTTATTTCTTCTGTCGCTCAAGACTTGATCAGTGCACTGATTTATTTCTTCTGTCGCTCAAGACTTGATCAGTGCACTGATTTATTTCTTCTGTCGCTCAAGACTTGATCAGTGCACTGGATTTCTTCTGTCACTCGAGGCTTGATCAGTGGATTTATTTCTTCTGTCACTCAAGACTTGATCCGTGCACTGGATTCAGGCACAGGTCAGGCATCTGCTGCATTTAAAAAAAGAAACCCACACAGCAGATATGGTGTAGCGTATATAGATCTGTCCGCTTGCTTTGACACCATGAAACGAACTGACATGGTTGCTGCATTGACCGGTGTTGGAAGTGATGGGCAAGTTGATGATTGATTCTGGTGCTTCATCACGTCTGCTTTGTCTTCCTGTGTCGTCTGTGTTTGACATGCATTACTGAGTATTTTTTGCCTTTGTAGACTGTACAATACGCTGTGAAAAAGGTCTTTGTTTGAATGACTGTTGTTGTTGTGTTTTTTTGCCTTATCTTTCAGCATGAAAGTGATGTTCTTCTGCCTTGATGTGATTGTACAACACCAGTTTATCCCGCTTTCAACATTTGTTAATGTTAATTGTTTGCCTTCATTGTCATATCACAACATACATTGTAGATTTCTTGCTTTCAGCGTTTGATGAAGGGTAGTTATGTTTCCTTGAGAAGATACCATTGATTGTATATAATGCCATTGTTGTCTTTCTTTTTTGTACATCTTTTGTACACATCATGTCTTCTTTTCTCTTCTTTAAATATGGAAATAGGTTAATTATGCTGCTGATCGATGTCTTGTAATTTATCTTGTTTCGTTACGTGTGCTGAGCTTACATTTTGAAGTCCATATTTGCAGAATGTTGATAATGAATGATGGAATTTTTTATGCATTGTTTTATGCACTGGCACATTTTGCACTATTTTATTTTTGGTCTTAACATCCACTCCAAACTGTTAACAGAGAAAGGCTTAGAAAAGCGTTTGAGGTTGAAACTGTTCCAGTATAAAAGAGGATACTTGCAGGCAGTTTGAAGAAAGTAGTCTCGGTAGAGTGTTGCTTTCTGTTTTCGGCCAAGAGATGGTCCTGTCTCTGAGAGCAACATGTCATGAACAGAGTCGAGAGCTTTCTGTTTGCTCATACTGACAGCAGTATGTCCCTCAGGTGTGATCCCCTGATCTCAAGGAAACTATCAGCGACTGTACTGTCCCACATGATGTTTCTGGAATTTCAGAGTTCATTACCTGATATGTGGGGCTTTGTTTTCGGTTTCTTCTGAAATGCTGTTCCAATGATTTGTCAGCAGAGCATATTCTTGGTTAGAGATTCACTGGTGATCAGAGCGTCTTGCGTCAGTAACAGACATGTTGAATGAAGTAGAAATCATGCAGGAGGGAAAAAAAAAGTTATATGTAGACTTAAAAAACAGTAAGGCGTTCCCCACTTTTCCCTTTTCCCACTGCAGAAGGGGAAAAGCATGAAGTGATTTTTTTTCTTCTTCTTTTAAAAAAAATCTTTTTTTGTTAATCTTTCAAGGTTTATCATGGGGTGTGGGTGTTGATAGCAGCAGTGATGTGATGCATGTAGTGCTGTCTGTTTTGCTGAAAGCCAGATGAAGACGAAGGACCTGTCTGACAAGCCAGGTTAGGAAGTGACAGGCTGATCTCATCAGCCTGAGTGCAGTGTCTGCCCACAGCAGCAGGGGGTGGGAGGCTGGCTGTTCTGTCGCTGGTTTACTTTCGCCTGCTGCCGCTGTGCATCCATAACCAGCAAGCCGCTTTTCTCCGCCAGCCTTTCTCCCTTCCTTCCCACATAGACAGCTTACTTTTCTTCCGTCCCTCTCACCAATTTCAGCTCAGGTTAAGCGAACAGCAGTGAGTGGGGTAGAGGGCAGAACATTCAAAAGTAATGTTGAGGCAAACCATTCTGTGTCATTGTTGAGATCAGAAATGAGGATTTATCTGCAGAGACAGGGAGTTGAATGTGAAGAGGGAGAAGAAATGTTTAAGAAGTTAGTTTCTGTGTGAAAAGATCAGCTCTGTTCAGATTTTTTTAACTTTTAAATTTACCACCAAAAAATTGGTAATGGAAGAAGTAGTGTTAAGTAAAACATTCTCCGTCAGTGTTAAGACCATGAGTAATGGAAGAATTAATGTTGAAGTAAAACGTTCTCCGTCATTGTTAAGACCATTAGTAATGGAAGAAGTAATGTTGAAGTAAAACGTTCTCCGTCATTTTTAAGACCATTAGTAATGGAAGAAGTAATGTTGAAGTAAAACGTTTTCCGTCATTGTTAAGACCATTAGTAATGGAAGAAGTAGTGTTAAACGTTTTCCATCCTTAAGACCATTAGTAATGGAAGAAGTCATGTTGAAGTAAAACGTTTTCCGTCATTAAGACCATTAGTAATGGAAGAAGTCATGTTGAAGTAAAACGATCTCCGTCGTTGTTAAGACCATTAGTAATGGAAGAAGTAAAACATTCTGCGTCATTGTTAAGACCGTTAGTAATGGAAGAAGTAGTGTTAAACGTTTTCCATCATTGTTAAGACCATTAGTAATGGAAGAAGTAGTGTTAAACGTTTTCCGTCATTGTTAAGACCATTAGTAACGGAAGAAGTCATGTTGAAGTAAAACGTTCTCTGTCATTGTTAAGACTATCAGCAATGGAAGAAGTAATGTTGAAGTAAAACGTTCTCCCTCATTGTTAAGACCGTTAGTAATGGAAGAAGTCATGTTGAAGTAAAACATTTCCCGTCATTGTTAAGACCATGAGTAATGGAAGAAGTAATGTTGAAGTAAAACATTTTCTGTCATTGTTAAGACCATTAGTAATGGAAGAAGTAATGTAATGGAAGAAGTAATGTTGAAGTAAAACGTTCTCCGTCATTGTTAAGACCAAAGGATTTGCATCATGCCAAGGCACACTGCCCTGGGTAGAGGACAGAGGGGGAAGGAAAACAGGTGGGGGTGTTGTGCTGTGCTCAGTGTGTGTGTGCTCTGACAGGCTGAAGCTGGAACCAACAGGACAGCCGGTGCGGTGCTGCTGTCTGCCCAGTGTGGGCACGTTGTGTGTGTCACGGTGTGCCCTGTGGAGGGGCACTCTGGGCACAGCATGTGTGAGAGCAGGTATTGATTGTGATATGTAGATAGGCTGTCAGGCTGGAATAAATAAACATCACTTTGGGGAAAATGCTTTTAGAGTGCAGGTTTGTGTGTGTGTCTGTCTCTCTCTCTCTCTATATATATACATATATATTGTGTGTGTGTTTGCTGATTCCATCCAAAAATTCAATGGTGGAGCTGTTTATTTCATCTGCACAAAACACTTCATATTTCAAATTCTGTTCTTTTCTGACATATCACTGCCAGTTCTTGCAATGCCCTGAAACTCAAAACACAACAACAGGCTGTCTCTCCCTCACTGTCACACAGAAAAAGCACATACACACACAGCAGATCTCATGCCACCTATCTTGGGATCCCAACCAGAAAGACAGAAGGGTAGAAAGGACAGCACTGCACAACATTATAATCTACCTGAGAACTCTTCAGCAGAGCAAACCAATCTCTTTAACATGAATCTGCTGACACAGAAAACACAAATGTCATCTACACTAGAAGACCATCCAACCTTCCAGATAAATGACACGTCACATCTGAAGAGACTACAGAGGAAGCCTTTGAAGGCCATCGTAGTATTGAATTCACATTCACAGTGTCCACAGCTCAGCAAAGGAAGCGGGGCCCAATCCTCTCCTTACTCCATTTTAATCTTCCACGACCCTGGTCAGGTATCCATTCACACCTGGGTGGAGTGAGGAAAGGAAGAAGTAAAGTGCCCTCCCCAAGGACACAGCACCGTGCCGAAATGGAGCCTCAAACCCTGACCACTGGTGGACACCTGTTCTGAAGTCCATCGCCTGACCAGTTCCGCCACAGCACACAAGTCAAAGCACCAACAGCAAGTATAAAACCCCTGACACACACATCTCTGATCCACATGCACAGTTTAGAGTCTATGGAGATCCTTACTAAACAAATACACTGACAGAGCAGTTTCAACACATACTCCATCAGCTTTTTCCCCCATTTGTAAAAGTGGCTACAAAAAATGTCAAGCAATAATCTCTCTCAGAAAAAGAGAGAGAGACACACACACACACAACATGTACACATACACACACACAATATGTACACATGCACACACACAACATGTACACATGCACACACACACACACACACCACCATATAAAATCATTTTCAACAAGGAATTTTCACATATACACACACATGTTGCACACACACACACACACCCCACCATATAAAATCATTTTCAACAAGGAATTTTCACACACACACACAGTACAAATTCCAATCACTTTCATCCTGACCTAACGGGAAAAACCAGCAGACCAGTGCAATCTGCATATCACAACCTTTTTATAAAGACATCCAACCAGCTTTGCTCGGTCCATCCCAGACCGACAAAAGACAGGGACGCAAAAGACCACAGACATGCACCACAGTTTCCCTCAGCCACCACTCTCTCCAGACAGAAAACTAAATGGACCCTTCAGTTTGAAACAAACACATAAAAACATAATCTAACACACTATCTAGAATCATCAACTCCTACCTTTGTGGCTGCACAGAGATTGTGCATCACTTTTTTCTTTTTTTTTTATAACACAAGTCATTTGTATGAGAGTGGTGTTAACTGTAGTGACAGATGTTAATTCCAGTAGTCATCCTCGATCAGAAATCAGAACACATTATGTGTACCAGTGAAGTAAGGAAGACACTGGAAAAGTATGGGAAACTGTCACTGGGAAGAGTTCGTTGAATCTTCTTCGTTCGTGGCCTCAACTCCCACATTCACTCGTATACTTGTACATGAGTGGGCTTCTACACGCATGACCGTTTTTACCCGGCCATGTATGCAGCCATACTCCATTTTCGGGGGTGGTTGAATCCTGGCACCTCCTGTGTGTGGAGGGCGGGGTGATAGTAAGGTTGGTAGTGTGGGTGTGTGAGGAGGTGGGGACTGGTGGTGGTGGTGGGGGGGCAGTGAGTTTTATGTGTCTGCCAGTCTCTTGCGCTTGAAGTAGGAGGTGGCCACGTCCATCAGCCAGGCTGGATCCACCACGCTCACATCCCTGTGCCACAACAACCGTCTGCACGTTAGTCACCACACACACACTCGCCACACTCACACACACTCGCCACACACACACACAGATTAATGCATGCACACAACACTCACTCACACACACATAATCACACATACACACACATACACAATCACAGACATACAAACATCACACATGTACCACACATACACACCACACACACATAAATGCGCACACACACCGCACATATGACACATGCCACATACACACCACACGCACACACTCAAACATGTGACAAGTACCCACAGTATCTTTTGACCAGTATGGATGAGGACCACACACACACACACACACGCCTGCCCGTCCGCACGCGCACACACACACACACACACACACACACACACGCACGCACGCGCACACACACACACACACATGCACACACACACACACCAACCCGCCCGCACACACACACACACACACACACACACACACACACACACACACACACGCACGCACGCGCACACACACACACACACATGCACACACACACACACCAACCTGCCCGCACACACACACACACACACACACACACACACACACGCATGTGACAAGTACCCACCGCATGTAACACTTGGTGGTTTTGACCAGTTCGGTGTAGATGAGGACAGCTGGTTTACACCTGGCCAGCACTGAACTGGGGTGGATGCACACACGCTCCCTTGTTGCCACCTGTATCACCGTACATCTTGTCAGTTAGCTACCTTTGCCGGTGATCATCACTCTCTCTCTCTCTCTCTCTCTCTCTGTGGCATTGCTATCTAAAATATATCTTGTATGTGTGTACCCCCTTCAAATGGGGCCATGGCCTCTCTTGAATAAAACATCGTTATCGTGTGTGTGTGTGTGTGTGTGTGTGTGCATGTGTACATGATTAAAAAAACAACGACATCTGAATGACAAAGGTGGGTGTGTAATTTGAAGGAAAATCTACACCTATAAAAACAAAATCTCTGAGCAAACCATTGTTAAGAAAAAACAATATTGAACAATTTTGAAATTTACCATTCCCTTGAAAAAATCTTTATTTGTTTTCTTAGACTATACTTGACCAAAATCATAAAAAAAGCTAGTTTACCCTTTTAACCCAATTACAGTACTATACCGTTTCCTTGGGGATGGGGAAAAAAAAAGAGTGTTGTTTGAAATACAGTATCTTCAACTTCAGCAAACCATAGAATTAATACAACATAATTGTTCTCACAGACCCCCCCATCCCCTCCCTGCCCCCCTCCCATTACACCATACCCCCACCCACCTTCACTGCCCCCCTCCCTGCCCCCCTCCCATTACACCATACCCCCACCCACCTTCACTGCCCCCCTCCCTGCCCCCCTCCCATTACACCATACCCCCACCCACCTTCACTGCCCCCCTCCCTGCCCCCCTCCCATTACACCATACCCCCACACACCTTCACTGCCCCCCTCCCTGCCCCCCTCCCATTACACCATACCCCCACACACCTTCACTGCCCACCCCACTCCCCCTCCCTTCCCTAAACTTTATTCCAGAAACCCTGCTCCTCTCCCATATCCGTTTCCTTCCTTCTTGAATTGGAGGCACTGATGCTTATCAACATCATCAACACCACCACCACCACCCACCATCCCTCTCCTCCCCTTCCTCATTCACCTCCCTCTCCCATCTCTCCCATCCTGTCCCCCCCCTCCCCCTCCCCGCACCCCTTTCCTCCTCAATCCATTTTTCTTTCTCACCCCCATCCCTCTCCAGCTTTCTCTTCTTCCATCCCTCCCTCCTTTCAAGATCTTGACAACCTAACCGGGGTATTCTTCTTCCTACCCCCTCCCAAGCCCCCACCCCCTCCCCTCTCCCCAGCCCCTCCACCCCCCCCCCCCCCCCACCTCCCCCATACTGACTCTGAGCCTTCATTCCACACACACACACACACACCAAACCAATAGCTCCCCTCCCCCTCTGTCTGTCTGTCTGTTTCTCTCTCTCTGTCTCAAAAACTATTTCCACATCTTTTCCCATTACACTCTCTCTGTCTCAAAAACCATTTCCACGTCTTTTTCCCTTACGAACTAACACCATTAATATAAAGAGAAACAGAAAGAGAAACAGAAATCTTGGAGATAAAAAAGGAAGAAAAATGAGAGGCAGGGGGGGCGGCAGGGTGGAGAGGGGCGATGGAAAGAAAGAAAGAAAAGGAAGGAGTATCAGTCAGGTGACTCACTGTAAGATATTCTCCTTCTTTCTGCAGCTCTGCGGCATTCATAAAGAAAGCTGCTGCCAGACACTTCCTGAAACAAAACAAAACAAATACAAAAGAATTAAAAAAAATTAATAAACAAAAAAAGAAAATAAGCAAAGTCACAGGTGGAAAAAAACAGTCACAGACTATGTAACACTGTGATGACTAAGCGGCTGCGTCCTCCAGTCTCTATTCCAAACCTTGAGAAGATGGCATTTCCATCAACATTTATTTATTTCTCTATCTATTCATCTATTTTTCTACTTATTTATGCATTCATTTTTCTGTCAAGTATTCATACTGCCCCCACCCCCACCCCATCCCCCAAGAATCTTGAAATTCCAGCCTGACAATAAATACTTCTCATGTCAAAAACAACAACAAGAGAGGCAAGGCCTTCAAGACTCACTTGTGATACACTTTTTAAAAAAATCCAAGCTTTTTATGTATTGAGCATAATTTCAAAATGTAATGTTTAAGATGAGAACGATCAGTTTAAAGCAAATTAAGTCCCCTAGCATTAATTAGAGTAATTTCCCTTTTTTACTATCTGCACCAAAACGTTTGCAAAATAAATAAAACTTCCATGCTTAGCAAAAGAAGTTCCTGTTTGAACAAAAAATGATAAAAATGACTGCTCTTGGTGTTGGGTCAGAATATCAGATCAAAGTGCCAAGTTTAGAGAATACAAAAAATATAAATATAACAGTAAATGCAGTTTGCATATAATTAGGCTTCATTTTTTTTTTTTTTTTTTCCCCCCCCATCCCAGAGGTGTAATATTGTTTTAAACAAGATGACTGGAAAGAACTGAATTTTTCCTATTTTTATGCCAAATTTGGTGCCAACTGACAAAGTATTTGCAGAGAAAATGTCAATGTTAAAGTTTACCACAGACACACACACACACGCAGACAACCGAACACCGGGTTAAAACATAGACTCACTTTGCTTACACAAGTACCACAGACACACACACATACAGACATACACACAGAGACAACCGAACACCGGGTTAAAACATAGACTCACTTTGCTTACACAAGTACCACAGACACACACACACACAGACACATACACACAGAGACAACCGAACACCGGGTTAAAACATAGACTCACTTTGCTTACACAAGTACCACAGACACACACACACACACAGACACATACACACAGAGACAACCGAACGCAGGGTTAAAACATAGACTCACTTTGTTTACACAAGTGAGTCAAAAATAAATGGAAAGGAAACCGAAAAGCTTCTGCTTCCAGTTTCCTTCAGACACACACTGGAACCTATCTGAGCTACGTACCATGTCTATTTAAGCCAAGCAGTAGTTCACACAGAATTTATATAACCAAATGCACAAACAACTGTGTGCTTAAAAGTTTGTTGTTGTTTTTTCATCTTATATAAACAGCAAACCTACATATATACATTTCATCTTCATATATATACATTTTATGTACATGATGGCAAAACAGTGGCAGCTGCAATTTGAAGACGCATTCAATTTCCTTGTTGCTTTCTGGTGAGGCCTTCAAATCACAGGCAAAACAACAAACAAAAACAACTTTAAACCATTTTTTTTTAATTTTTTTATAAAAGCACCGTATACATACCGAGTAAATAACAACACACACACACACACTCCACCTTTCTCTCCACCCCACCCCTATCACCCCCTCCCACCGTCACCTCCTGTCTTGCAGCACAGATCATGGATCAAACAAAAAACAAAACAAGACAAAAAAGGGTGGGTGGTGTGGAGGGGGTTCCATCACAGTCCCTGTGCCTGACACTCTGCAGACCCACCCCCATGTGTCTTTGAAGGAACACGCACGCACACACACACACAATCTCTTTAACTTGCAATGAAAATAAAATAAAACCTGCAATCAGGATGGAAAGGGGGTTGGGGGGTAGAAGAGTGGGTGGTGGGTGGGGGTGCATGGGAGGGAGGTGGGCGGTGAGGGGAGGAAGGGCTGTAAGAGTAAACAGACATAAACCAGAAAAGGATTTGACAGAAGGAGGGGGTGTTGGTGGTGGGGTGGGGGGTCTTCAGCTGGCTGCCACCCCCCCCTCACCACCTGCCCCCCTCCCCTCATCCCCCCAGAAAAGAACCATACAGACAGAATGAAAGATTGAAAGAGACCAGAGACTGCTTTTTTCTTGGGGGGTGGGGGGGTGGGGGAATGGGCTTGTGGTAGTGGGGTGGGAGAGGGGGGGCTGGAGGGGGGGGGGGGGGGGCAGGCTCCCTGTTCTAGCACCCTACACATAAGAAGCTGAAAGCGAGATAATTAAAACTGGGAAGGTGACATGATAGTGGAGTCAAAAACAACAAAAAGGAGTTTAAAAAAGGAATGGAATCAAGGGTTTCATGGTTTATTTTCCCCTCTTCCCGTTTCTATAAGATCTTGGTTAAATGATAACAACATGAATTTCACTTCAATAATATATAATTACATACACTATATAAAACACAGTACAGCAACAGCAACAAGCAGGCTGGTTTCTTTCTCATATTTCAGCCCTTTGAGACGTGCGCATGAGTGTTTGTGTGTGAGTGCGATCGTGGGTGCACGTGCCTGCGTTTGTGCGTGCATGCGTGCCTCTGTGTGTGTGTGTGTGTGTGTGTGTGTGTGGTACTCCGAGATATATATGTTCACATCTATGTCTTATGGTGTGGTACAGACAGAGAGAACAAACAGAGGAGTGAGAGAGAGTGAGACAGAGACAGACAGACAAGAGACAGACAGACATGGAAACAGAGACAGAGAGGGACAGCTGGTGCAAAGCAGGAGAGAGAGAGAGAGAGTGGGCGGGGTGTGTGGGTGGGTGTGTGAGGTGTGGGGAGTGGGAGGTGGGGGACAAGGAAAAGTAGACATACATCAAGGGAGGAAGACAAAAAGGAAGGGAACACTGGAAGGCTGGAGGAAGAGGAGGAGGAGGAGGAGGAGGAGGAGGAGGAGGAAGAGGAGGAAGAAAAATATCTCCCATATGTCCCCAAGTTTCTTTCTCTTTCTCTCTCTCTCTCTCCTTTTCAGTGGGGTTAAGAAACAGAAGGGCACTGAAATTTTTACCCAAACTGTTCAGGGAAAATACAGCTGACATTTATTCTGTGAGGGCGCGTGTGAGTGTACGTCCTTGTATGTGTACACACATGCGTGCGTGTGTGTAGCGTGCATTGTGCGTGCGTTGTGCGTATGTGGGCATGCATACGCTGTGTGTGCGTGCATGTGGGTGCGTGCGTCAGAGATGTCTGTGATGATGAAGACGGAACTAACAGCTGCTGGGTGTTAGTGGAACAGACCATACTCACAGGTTTGTTCTTTTTTTTCTTTCTTCTTTTTCTTGCATTCGACAGTCAGGAAACATAATCTTCATTTTTTACCTTATTTTTGCCCTCCCCCCGCACCCCCTGTTTTGCAAAAGACAAACGTCCGTTCACTCAACCAAAACCAAAGGCAGGCCGTGAATCTGGCTCAACAAGGCTGCTGAATGAGGATTTCTATTCTACTCACACACACACACACACATGCACATGCACACACATACACACACACACACGCGCGTGCACACACGCACGCACGCACACACACACACACTAACACACAAACACACACACACTCACTCACACATGCACACACACACACTCACACACATACACACACACACACACTCACTCTCACACACACACACATACACACACACACCACACACACACACACAGACATACACACACACACCACACACACACACACACACACAGACACACACACACACACACACACACACACACACACAACACACACACACACACACACACACACACCACACACAGAAAAAAAGACAGCCACGTGTGAAGGCGAAGAAGCAGCAGGATGGCTTCTTTCTGATGGACCGTGGCAAGAACAGACAGGCCGGTAATGAAACCAAACGGAGTGAATCTTTATTTCAACAGGGTACTGGAGTATGCACAACTTTTTTTTTCTTTTTTTTTTTAATGCATACATTTTTTTTTAAATACATACGGTCCTCATCCACAGCACGCAGGCCTAAACATGCGAAAGCACAAACACTCAAACTTTCTTTTTCTCAAATACACACACGCTGTCTGTCTGTCTGTCTGTCTCTCTCTCTCTCTCTCTCTCACACACACACACACACAAATTCACACACACACATAACCACACACACACATATGCATTTACATCACCTGTAATTGGATTTTCCCCACATAAAGATTATGAATCTACACATGTACACGTGCATCTGCGAGCACTTAAAATAGACAGACACACAGTAGATTCTGTCTTTTAACTGACCACCCCGCATAACACATGAATGATCATTACATGTCCCACCCCCCACCAAAAGAGACTGCACAACACTTCACACCCATGGTTGGTACCACTGAGCTGGATGGGACTGAGCTCCATGGTTGGTGCCACTGAGCTGGATGGGACTGAGCTGGATGGTTGGTGCCACTGAGCTGAATGGGACTGAGCTGGATGGTTGGTACCACTGAGCTGAATGGGACTGAGCTGGATGGTTGGTGCCACTGAGCTGAATGGGACTGAGCTGGATGGTTGGTGCCACTGAGCTGGATGGGACTGAGCTGGATGGTTGGTGCCACTGAGCTGAATGGGACTGAGCTGGATGGTTGGTGCCACTGAGCTGAATGGGACTGAGCTGGATGGTTGGTGCCACTGAGCTGGATGGGACTGAGCTGGATGGTTGGTACCACTGAGCTGGATGGGACTGAGCTCCATGGTTGGTACCACTGAGCTGAATGGGACTGAGCTGGAATGTTGGTACCACTGAGCTGGATGGAACTGAGCTGGATGGTTGGTACCACTGAGCTGGATGGAACTGAGCTGGATGGTTGGTACCACTGAGCTGAATGGAACTGAGCTGGATGGTTGGTACCACTGAGCTGGATGGGACTGAGCTGGATGGTTGGTACCACTGAGCTGAATGGGACTGAGCTGGATGGTTGGTACCACTGAGCTGAATGGGACTGAGCTGGATGGTTGGTACCACTGAGCTGAATGGGACTGAGCTCCATGGTTGGTACCACTGAGCTGAATGGGACTGAGCTGGATGGTTGGTACCACTGAGCTGGATGGAACTGAGCTGGATGGTTGGTACCACTGAGCTGAATGGGACTGAGCTGGATGGTTGGTACCACTGAGCTGAATGGGACTGAGCTCCATGGTTGGTACCACTGAGCTGGATGGAACTGAGCTGGATGGTTGGTACCACTGAGCTGGATGGGACTGAGCTCCATGGTTGGTACCACTGAGCTGGATGGAACTGAGCTGGATGGTTGGTACCACTGAGCTGAATGGGACTGAGCTGGATGGTTGGTACCACTGAGCTGGATGGTTGGTACCACTGAGCTGAATGGGACTGAGCTGGATGGTTGGTACCACTGAGCTGAATGGGACTGAGCTGGATGGTTGGTACCACTGAGCTGAATGGGACTGAGCTGGATGGTTGGTACCACTGAGCTGGATGGTTGGTACCACTGAGCTGAATGGGACTGAGCTGGATGGTTGGTACCACTGAGCTGGATGGGACTGAGCTGGATGGTTGGTACCACTGAGCTGAATGGGACTGAGCTGAGCTGGATGGTTGGTACCACTGAGCTGAATGGGACTGAGCTGAGCTGGATGGTTGGTACCACTGAGCTGAATGGGACCGTGCTGAGCTGGATGGTTGGTACCACTGAGCTGGATGGGACTGAGCTGAGCTGGATGGTTGGTACCACTGAGCTGAATGGGACTGAGCTGAGCTGGATGGTTGGTACCACTGAGCTGAATGGGACCGTGCTGAGCTGGATGGTTGGTACCACTGAGCTGAATGGGACCGTGCTGAGCTGGATGGTTGGTACCACTGCCAGGGAAAAAAGGGAGGAAGAAGGGGGAAGGGGAAGGAGCAGGTGGGGGTGGGAATGGGGAGGCTTAGGGGGAGATAAGAGCTAAGAGAGTCACTTCTCCAACTACTCTCTTTGATAAGAGGTTAGCGGGGAATGGAGGAAGCCGAGGGGAGAAAATGTTTAATGTTTCCGTCTGTGGATTTACCTGTAAGACATGGTTCTTTAACATGTGTGTGAATCTGTGTATGTATACATACACGTGTATGTGCACTGCATGTTAGCATGTGTACATGACTGTGCTTAATTCTGTGTTCTCATTGTGTGATTTGTGATTTTTCTGTTACTGAAGGAATCTATGAAGCAATCTTTAAAGAAGCAAGAAAAAGAATAATTGCCAATATTTTACTGGAAAAACAACAACTGGGGATTCCATTCTGTATTTACAAATAGAAACAATTTTTTTTTCTTATTTTG
>NC_134881.1:3821485-3831485 GCF_041734735.1 Babylonia areolata
CAGGTACACACACACAGCGATGCACACACATGTACATACAGGTACACACACACAGTGATCCACACATGTACATACAGGTACACACACACAGTGATCCACACATGTACATACAGGTACACACACACAGCGATCCGCACACATGTACATACAGGTACACACACACAGCGATCCACACACATGTACATACAGGTACACACACACAGTGATGCACACATGTACATACAGGTACACACACACAGCGATCCACACACATGTACATACAGGTACACACACACAGTGATGCACACATGTACATACAGGTACACACACACAGTGATGCACACATGTACATACAGGTACACACACACAGTGATCCACACATGTACATACAGGTACACACACACAGCGATCCACACATGTACATACAGGTACACACACACAGTGATCCACACATGTACATACAGGTACACACACACAGCGATGCACACACATGTACATACAGGTACACACACACAGCGATCCACACACATGTACATACAGGTACACACACACAGCGATCCACACATGTACATACAGGTACACACACACAGCGATCCACACACATGTACATACAGGTACACACACACAGCGATGCACACACATGTACATACAGGTACACACACACAGCGATGCACACATGTACATACAGGTACACACACACAGTGATCCACACATGTACATACAGGTACACACACACAGTGATCCACACATGTACATACAGGTACACACACACAGCGATCCACACATGTACATACAGGTACACACACACAGCGATGCACACACATGTACATACAGGTACACACACACAGCGATCCACACATGTACATACAGGTACACACACACAGCGATCCGCACACATGTACATACAGGTACACACACACAACGATCCACACATGTACATACAGGTACACACACACAGCGATCCACACATGTACATACAGGTACACACACACAGCAATGCACACACATGTACATACAGGTACACACACACAGTGATCCACACACATGTACATACAGGTACACACACACAGCGATCCACACACATGTACATACAGGTACACACACACAGTGATCCACACACATGTACATACAGGTACACACACACAGTGATCCACACATGTACATACAGGTACACACACACAGCGATCCACACACATGTACATACAGGTACACACACACAGTGATCCACACATGTACATACAGGTACACACACACAGTGATCCACACATGTACATACAGGTACACACACACAGCGATCCACACACATGTACATACAGGTACACACACACAGCGATCCACACACATGTACATACAGGTACACACACACAGCGATCCGCACACATGTACATACAGGTACACACACACAGCAATGCACACACATGTACATACAGGTACACACACACAGCGATCCACACACATGTACATACAGGTACACACACACAGCGATCCACACACATGTACATACAGGTACACACACACAGTGATCCACACATGTACATACAGGTACACACACACAGCGATCCACACACATGTACATACAGGTACACACACACAGCGATCCACACACATGTACATACAGGTACACACACACAGCGATGCACACACATGTACATACAGGTACACACACACAGCGATGCACACATGTACATACAGGTACACACACACAGCAATGCACACACATGTACATACAGGTACACACACACAGTGATCCACACATGTACATACAGGTACACACACACAGCAATGCACACACATGTACATACAGGTACACACACACAGCAATGCACACACATGTACATACAGGTACACACACACAGCGATCCACACACATGTACATACAGGTACACACACACAGTGATCCACACATGTACATACAGGTACACACACACAGTGATCCACACATGTACATACAGGTACACACACACAGCGATGCACACATGTACATACAGGTACACACACACAGCGATCCACACATGTACATACAGGTACACACACACAGCGATGCACACATGTACATACAGGTACACACACACAGCGATCCACACATGTACATACAGGTACACACACACAGTGATCCACACATGTACATACAGGTACACACACACAGTGATCCACACATGTACATACAGGTACACACACACAGCGATCCACACATGTACATACAGGTACACACACACAGTGATCCACACATGTACATACAGGTACACACACACAGCGATCCACACACATGTACATACAGGTACACACACACAGCGATCCACACACATGTACATACAGGTACACACACACAGCGATCCACACATGTACATACAGGTACACACACACAGCGATCCACACATGTACATACAGGTACACACACACAGCGATCCACACACATGTACATACAGGTACACACACACAGTGATCCACACATGTACATACAGGTACACACACACAGCGATCCACACATGTACATACAGGTACACACACACAGTGATCCACACATGTACATACAGGTACACACACACAGCGATGCACACATGTACATACAGGTACACACACACAGCGATCCACACATGTACATACAGGTACACACACACAGCGATGCACACACTGTACATACAGGTACACACACACAGCGATCCACACATGTACATACAGGTACACACACACAGCGATGCACACACATGTACATACAGGTACACACACACAGCGATGCACACATGTACATACAGGTACACACACACAGCGATCCGCACACATGTACATACAGGTACACACACACAGCGATGCACACATGTACATACAGGTACACACACACAACGATGCACACACATGTACATACAGGTACACACACACAGCGATGCACACATGTACATACAGGTACACACACACAGCGATCCACACATGTACATACAGGTACACACACACAGCGATCCACACATGTACATACAGGTACACACACACAGCGATGCACACACATGTACATACAGGTACACACACACAGCGATGCACACATGTACATACAGGTACACACACACAGTGATCCACACATGTACATACAGGTACACACACACAGCGATCCACACATGTACATACAGGTACACACACACAGCGATCCACACATGTACATACAGGTACACACACACAGCGATCCACACACGTACATACAGGTACACACACACAGCGATCCACACACATGTACATACAGGTACACACACACAGCGATCCACACATGTACATACAGGTACACACACACAGTGATCCACACACATGTACATACAGGTACACACACACAGCGATCCACACACATGTACATACAGGTACACACACACAGCGATGCACACATGTACATACAGGTACACACACACAGTGATCCACACATGTACATACAGGTACACACACACAGCGATCCACACATGTACATACATGTACACACACACAGCGATCCACACATGTACATACAGGTACACACACACAGCGATCCACACACATGTACATACAGGTACACACACACAGCGATCCACACACATGTACATACAGGTACACACACACAGCGATCCACACACATGTACATACAGGTACACACACACAGCGATCCACACACATGTACATACAGGTACACACACACAGCGATCCACACACATGTACATACAGGTACACACACACAGTGATCCACACATGTACATACAGGTACACACACACAGCGATCCACACATGTACATACAGGTACACACACACAGCGATCCACACACATGTACATACAGGTACACACACACAGCGATCCACACATGTACATACAGGTACACACACACAGTGATGCACACATGTACATACAGGTACACACACACAGCGATGCACACACATGTACATACAGGTACACACACACAGCGATCCACACATGTACATACAGGTACACACACACAGCAATGCACACACATGTACATACAGGTACACACACACAGTGATCCACACACATGTACATACAGGTACACACACACAGTGATCCACACATGTACATACAGGTACACACACACAGCGATGCACACACATATACATACAGGTACACACACACAGCGATCCGCACACATGTACATACAGGTACACACACACAGCGATGCACACACATGTACATACAGGTACACACACAGCGATGCACACACATGTACATACAGGTACACACACACAGCGATGCACACATGTACATACAGGTACACACACAGCGATGCACACACATGTACATACAGGTACACAAACACAGCGATGCACACATGTACATACAGGTACACACACACAGCGATGCACACACATGTACATACAGGTACACACACACAGCGATCCACACATGTACATACAGGTACACACACACAGCGATGCACACATGTACATACAGGTACACACACACAGCGATGCACACATGTACATACAGGTACACACACACAGTGATCCACACATGTACATACAGGTACACACACACAGCGATGCACACACATGTACATACAGGTACACACACACAGCGATGCACACACATGTACATACAGGTACACACACACAGCGATGCACACACATGTACATACAGGTACACACACACAGCGATGCACACACATGCACATACAGGTACACACACACAGCGATGCACACACATGTACATACAGGTACACACACACAGTGATCCACACATGTACATACAGGTACACACACACAGTGATCCACACATGTACATACAGGTACACACACACAGCGATGCACACATGCACATACAGGTACACACACACAGCGATGCACACATGTACATACAGGTACACACACACAGTGATCCACACATGCACATACAGGTACACACACACAGCGATGCACACACATGTACATACAGGTACACACACACAGTGATCCACACATGTACATACAGGTACACACACACAGTGATCCACACATGTACATACAGGTACACACACACAGTGATCCACACATGTACATACAGGTACACACACACAGTGATCCACACATGTACATACAGGTACACACACACAGTGATCCACACATGTACATACAGGTACACACACACAGTGATCCACACATGTACATACAGGTACACACACACAGCGATGCACACACATGTACATACAGGTACACACACACAGCGATGCACACACATGTACATACAGGTACACACACACAGCGATCCACACATGTACATACAGGTACACACACACAGCGATGCACACATGTACATACAGGTACACACACACAGCGATCCACACATGTACATACAGGTACACACACACAGCGATCCACACATGTACATACAGGTACACACACACAGCGATCCACACATGTACATACAGGTACACACACACAGCGATCCACACATGTACATACAGGTACACACACACAGTGATCCACACATGTACATACAGGTACACACACACAGCGATCCACACATGTACATACAGGTACACACACACAGCGATGCACACATGTACATACAGGTACACACACACAGCGATCCACACATGTACATACAGGTACACACACACAGCGATCCACACATGTACATACAGGTACACACACACAGCGATCCACACATGTACATACAGGTACACACACACAGCGATCCACACATGTACATACAGGTACACACACACAGCGATGCACACACATGTACATACAGGTACACACACACAGCGATCCACACATGTACATACAGGTACACACACACAGTGATCCACACATGTACATACAGGTACACACACACAGCGATCCACACATGTACATACAGGTACACACACACAGCGATCCACACATGTACATACAGGTACACACACACAGCGATCCACACATGTACATACAGGTACACACACACAGCGATCCACACATGTACATACAGGTACACACACACAGCAATGCACACACATGTACATACAGGTACACACACACAGCGATGCACACACATGTACATACAGGTACACACACACAGCAATGCACACACATGTACATACAGGTACACACACACAGTGATCCACACATGTACATACAGGTACACACACACAGCGATGCACACATGTACATACAGGTACACACACACAGCGATCCACACATGTACATACAGGTACACACACACAGCGATCCACACATGTACATACAGGTACACACACACAGCAATGCACACACATGTACATACAGGTACACACACACAGTGATCCACACATGTACATACAGGTACACACACACAGCGATCCACACATGTACATACAGGTACACACACACAGCGATCCACACACATGTACATACAGGTACACACACACAGTGATCCGCACATGTACATACAGGTACACACACACAGCGATCCACACACATGTACATACAGGTACACACACACAGCGATCCACACATGTACATACAGGTACACACACACAGTGATCCACACATGTACATACAGGTACACACACACAGTGATCCGCACATGTACATACAGGTACACACACACAGTGATCCGCACATGTACATACAGGTACACACACACAGTGATCCACACATGTACATACAGGTACACACACACAGCGATCCACACATGTACATACAGGTACACACACACAGTGATCCGCACATGTACATACAGGTACACACACACAGCGATCCACACATGTACATACATGTACACACACACAGTGATCCGCACACATGTACATACAGGTACACACACACAGTGATCCACACATGTACATACAGGTACACACACACAGCGATGCACACACATGTACATACAGGTACACACACACAGCAATGCACACACATGTACATACAGGTACACACACACAGCGATGCACACATGTACATACAGGTACACACACACACAACGATGCACACACATGTACATACAGGCACACACAAACCATCAACAATGCAGAAATGAACAAGGAAAAATAAAGAAACAATGAGATAAAAGATGACAGTGAACAACTGAAATAAAAATCTTAAAAAGCTGGTGAGAGACATCCAGAAAGACAGACAGATAGCAATGAGAGAGAGACAGACAGACAGACAGACAGAGAGAGAAAGAGAGAGACAGAGACAGAGTGACAGGCAGAGAGACAGACAGAGAAAGACAGACAGACAGACAGACAAAGACAGACAGACAGAGAGTGAAAGAGAGAGACAGAGACAGAGTGACAGGCAGAGAGACAGACAGAGAAAGACAGACAGACCGACCGAGAGAGAGAGAGAGAAACGGAAGATAAAGAGAGACCCAACCAACAGAAGATGATATAAAATGTGGAACGATACCGACGCTGCAACAGCCACACCAATGAGGAGAGGAGTCATCCAAGGAAAACTATGCCCCCCCCAACCCCCACTAGTGTTGAAGCATGTGAATGTACGACTGTCTAGATTCCCTTTGCAGAGTAACCCCTTTCCCCATACGCTTATCTCTCCCCCAAAACAACCTAACAAAATAACCAAAAACCCGCAGACAGGAAAATACACCCAGATAGACGGGAAAATACACTCAGATAAACGAACACAAGACCGACAGGCAGAGAGAGAAATGCTCCAAGATAAGAACATGGACACGGGAGATCGACAGGGCATCGACAGGGCGCTTCACTCCACATCCGTGCTGACAGTTCAAGGCGGCCTCTGTTGGAAGATTCTCTTGCTCCCTGCCTCAGCACCCAAGCAGATCTCTTACACATCAACAACAACCGTGCACCGTGGTGCATCATGCCAACACAACACTCACACACAGCCCCATTTTCAGTAACTACCCTCAACTGTTTGGACGTGTTGCATCATGTCAACACAACACTCACACACAGACCCATTTTCAGTAACTACCCTCAGCTGTTTGGACGTGCTGCATCATGTCAACACAACACTCACACACAGACCCATTTTCAGTAACAACCCTCAACTGTTTGGACGTGTTGCATTATGTCAACACAACACTCACACACAGACCCATTTTCAGTAACAACCCTCAACTGTTTGGACGTGGTGCATCATGTCAACACAACACTCACACACAGACCCATTTTCAGTAACTACCCTCAACTGTTTGGACGTGTTGCATCATGTCAACACAACACTCACACACAGACCCATTTTCAGTAACTACCCTCAACTGTTTGGACGTGTTGCATCATGTCAACACTCACACACAGACCCATTTTCAGTAACTACCCTCAACTGTTTGGACGTATTGCAGCATGTCAACACAACACTCACACACAGACCCATTTTCAGTAACAACCCTCAACTGTTTGGACGTGTTGCATCATGTCAACCCAACACTCACACACAGACCCATTTTCAGTAACTACCCTCAACCGTTTGGACGTCGGTGTTGCATTATGTCAACACAACACTCACACACAGACCCATTTTCAGTAACTACCCTCAACTGTTTGGACGTGTTGCATCATGTCAACACTCACACACAGACCCATTTTCAGTAACTACCCTCAACTGTTTGGACGTGTTGCATCATGTCAACACTCACACACAGACCCATTTTCAGTAACTACCCTCAACTGTTTGGACGTGTTGCATCATGTCAACCCAACACTCACACACAGACCCATTTTCAGTAACTACCCTCAACTGTTTGGACGTGTTGCATTATGTCAACACAACACTCACACACAGACCCATTTTCAGTAACTACCCTCAACCGTTTGGACGTCGGTGTTGCATTATGTCAACACAACACTCACACACAGACCCATTTTCAGTAACTACCCTCAACTGTTTGGACGTGTTGCATCATGTCAACACTCACACACAGACCCATTTTCAGTAACTACCCTCAACTGTTTGGACGTGTTTCATCATGTCAACACAACACTCACACACAGACCCATTTTCAGTAACTACCCTCAACTGTTTGGACGTGTTGCATCATGTCAACACTCACACACAGACCCATTTTCAGTAACTACCCTCAACTGTTTGGATGTGTTGCATCATGTCAACACTCACACACAGACCCATTTTCAGTAACTACCCTCAACTGTTTGGACGTGTTGCATCATGTCAACCCAACACTCACACACAGACCCATTTTCAGTAACTACCCTCAACTGTTTGGACGTGTTGCATCATGTCAACCCAACACTCACACACAGACCCATTTTCAGTAACTACCCTCAACCGTTTGGACGTCGGTGTTGCATTATGTCAACACAACACTCACACACAGACCCATTTTCAGTAACTACCCTCAACCGTTTGGACGTCGGTGTTGCATTATGTCAACACAACACTCACACACAGACCCATTTTCAGTAACTACCCTCAACTGTTTGGACGTGTTGCATCATGTCAACACAACACTCACACACAGACCCATTTTCAGTAACTACCCTCAACTGTTTGGACGTGTTGCATCATGTCAACACAACACTCACACACAGACCCATTTTCAGTAACTACCCTCAACTGTTTGGACGTGGTGCATCATGTCAACCCAACACTCACACACAGACCCATTTTCAGTAACAACCCTCAACTGTTTGGACGTCGGTGTTGCATCATGTCAACAACACTCACACACAGACCCATTTTCAGTAACTACCCTCAACTGTTTGGACGTGGTGCATCATGTCAACCCAACACTCACACACAGACCCATTTTCAGTAACTACCCTCAACTGTTTGGACGTGTTGCATCATGTCAACCCAACACTCACACACAGACCCATTTTCAGTAACTACCCTCAACTGTTTGGACGTGTTGCATCATGTCAACACTCACACACAGACCCATTTTCAGTAACAACCCTCAACTGTTTGGACGTGTTGCATTATGTCAACCCAACACTCACACACAGACCCATTTTCAGTAACAACCCTCAACTGTTTGGACGTGAAAGACGACGTGAGAAACTGTGATAAAAAGTATGAGACTGAGGAGGGAGGAGGTTCTTCATTTTGAATCAATCAAGTCTTTTGATGATCGGTTTTTTGGACATATTTACTTGCTCATCCATGTACTATCTTGCTT